>NC_034595.1:3924531-3960812 GCF_900095145.1 Mus pahari
AAGAATTTCATAAATTCATTGTTTTTAATAGCTGAATAGTACTCCATTGTGTAAATGTACCACAGTTTCTGTATCCATTCCTCTATTGAGGGGGAAAAAGATTTTCTAAGCAAATGTTATCTAAGAAACAAGCTAGTATAGCCATCCTAATATTAAAAAAAAATAGACTTCAAACCAAAGTTTAAAAAAAAGTACAATTAGTACTCATCAAAGGAAAAAATCAAACAAGATGATTTTTTTAATTCTTAACATCTATTCCCCAAACACAAGATCACCCATGTTTGTATAGGAAACATTATTAAAGCTTAAGTCACACATTAACTCTACCACACTGATAGTGCAGTACTTCAGTACTACTCTCACCAATGGACAGGTCATTGAGACAAAACTAAACAGGAAAACACTGGAGCTAATATTAATGAACCAAATGGACCCAACAGATATCTACAGAACATTTCACTCAAATACAAAAGAATATACATTCTTCTCAGCATCTCAAAAATCTCCAAAACTGGTCACATACTCTGCCATACAGCAAGTCTCAACAAATTCAAGAAATTGGAATAGCCCTCTGTATCCTGTCAGACCACTATGGATTAAAACAGGAGTTCAACAACAACAACAACAGAAACAACAGAAAGCCTACCAGCTCATGGAAACTGACAACTCTTTACTGAATGATTACACTATCAAGGCAGCAATAAAGAAAGAAATTGAAGATTTTATAAAATTCCATAAAACTGAAAGCAAAACATAGTCAAACTTACAGGACACAATGAAAGTGGTACTAAGAGGAAAATTCACAGCTCTAGGTGCTTAAAGAAATCAGAGAGATCTCATACTAGCAACATAATAGCATACCTGAAAGCTCATAACCAAAAGAAGCAAATGCATCCAAGAGGAGCAGACTGCAGGAAATAATCAAACTCTGGCAGAACTTAATAAAATAAATAGAATTAGTAAAATAGAAAATATACAAATAAAAAGAAAAATACAAAGAATAAATGAAATAAAGAGATGGTTATTTGAGAAAGTCAACAAGGTAGACAAAAACTATCCAAAATGACAAAAGAGAAAGAATATCCAAATTAACAAAATTAGATGAAAAGGGAGACATAACAACAGACACTAAGGAAATCCAGAGGATCATTAGGTCAGATTTCAAAAAACTATAATCCATAAAACTGGAAAACTTAAAAGAAATGTACAATTTTCTCAGTAGGGAACACTTACCAAAGTTAGATCAAGATCAGATAAACAATTTAAAGAGACCTATAACCATAACCACTAAGGAAATAGAAGCTGTCATTTAAAAAAAAAAAAGCCCAGGGCCAGGTGGTTTTAATGAATAATTCTACCAGATTTTCAAAGATGAGTTAATACCAACATTTCTCAAATTATTCCACAAATACAAAGAGAAGGAACATTATCAAATTAAATTTATGAGGCCACAGTCACCCTGATACCCAATCCACACAGAGTCAACAATAAAAGAATTACACATCCATTCTCTCATGAACATTGATTATAAAAATACTCAATAAAATACCCCCAAACCAAAATAGCACATGAAAGAAGATCATCTGCCATAAGCAGGCTTCATTCCAGAGATGCAAGGATGTTTCAACATACAAAATCTGTCAATGTAATCCTCTACATAAACAAACTGAAAGAAAAAAATATGACCTGAAACTGAGCCAAATAAATCTCTATTGTTGGCTTGTTTGTTTATTTGTTTGCTTGTTTGTTTGAGTTATTATGTTACCCTGACCCCCCCCCCAAAAAAAAACCTGACGAATACAATTATAAATCTGAGCAAAGAGGGAAGATTAAAATGTACAATCAACACTATTTGGAACTGTGGTTTGACTTATCCTGTGTGCCTGACCTTTTGGAGGATCCCAGTAGCTGATCAACTGACACTTTAAGAATTCTTAGCTGTCAGAACTGCTTGAATCTAAGACCTTCAGTGTTGGTTGCCTTTCGGATTTCTGGGAACAGAATATGTTATTAAAAGGGCAGCTGCACCTGCAAATGGGATTAGGATAGCAGAGTGAGAAGAGAAGGCAGTTGGTGCAGAAGTTAGAAGACAGTTCAACCAGGAACTGAGTTGAGCAGATAGGCTAGAAAAGTTGTTACAGTTTGGAGCTGCTAGTATGGGGAAAACTGGGAGACATGACTGCTTAAACTGCCTGTTAGAAAATTGAGGGAGGAATGGTTGGGAGATATATTTGAAGGGACAGGACTGGAAATTGGGAGGAGGCCTGTCAGAGAATTATGAGAACTGGTTACTATTCTAAAGTGGCTAGCCATTTTATACAGAAGAACATCTTATTATTTAAGGATCTATTATATTACATTCTAGTGATTCTGAAAAGATAAAATTATTTTTTTATTTGGGAGAAATTCCTTGGAATATAATTTAGGGGGTTGTACACCGGAATAAATGCCAACATGAATTCTCCTTCCTATATCCCAAAACTAGTGCTAGAAATATCTGTTATTGCAATTACATGGTTATTATAATCAAATTGATATATTTTGATTGATCACATATGTATGACAAGTTCCCACTTCAACCAGTAAGGAGGGGGCAATTTATTCCACCCAAAACGTAAGTTATTTTTAAAAATTTCAGCAGAAAAGTTATCACAAAGCAGACAAAAGTAAGAGTCCAGGCGGACATGGGAGAAGTGTCTTCATCTTGCTATGAAATGATAATTCTTTACTAGTTCCCCATCATGCTTCAAAAATTATCTGAAATGTATGCTTAAATGTATGCCTTAACCCTGTTATCCACCAGTTACCCTCAACTTCTACCCCTTGCAATATAGTAGCTCAGGAATATTTCTGCCATGATTTGTCCTTTGGAGAAGGCTGATGGCCATTTTGAATGCTCTAGCAATGATGCCCTGTGAGCTCCAGCTGCTTTTGTGTGATGCCCATGTATGAACAATGGTTTATATTTATAAATGCTGGAGAAATTTTTAAAGAAAGTAACTATTTTCAAAACAAAATTACTCTTATATATTTTGTTAAATAGCCTGGCTTTTAACAGCTGAGCCATCTCTCCAGTGCCAAAACAAAATTATTAAATGTTAATTTCAGTAGACATGATTAAAGTTTGATGAAAATGCAGATGTCATCTTCATACTTCCCTATTATCAGAGCAGAGTGCATCACACGGACAGGAGTTGCATGGAGGGCAAAGCTGAGATTATTCACAGGAGAGTACTTTACAGAAAAGAAACAAGCAAGGCTGCTCATCACTAATGTGGGGGCCACAGTCCTCTCCACCATATGTGCTTCTCTTAGCTGCACTCTGACACATTTCAGGGTGCTCCCCATGCTGCAGATGCTTAGAGGCAAAAGTGATTGTATTAACATTTTGTAAATTGTTGTTTGTAAATTGGTTCAATACTCCTGCATACATACAACCATTCACAAGGCCCTAAAACATGTGTCTGTAGATTTTCCATGACAACAAGAATGATCACAGTATATTTAATGTGACTTTCAAGAAATTAATAAGTGATAATATATAATTCTTTTCATGTTTCTTTTATAAACAAAAGTATTCTGTGGGTTATCACTGATAATTTCCTTGATAATTATCATAACAGAAAGTTGCTATGATGTTGAACACTTTAGGAAAAGCCTAAGATTTTATTTATGCAGATATAGGGTTCTCACTGCATGACATTTCACTCCGTGGAAAAACATGTTTCCCCTTCCAAAGTCAAGACTTTATCACTCTCTATCCTCCTGTATATTCTTGTGGTACTCTCCTTCCTTGCCAGATAAGAGATCAAAGACATTCCTCTATGGAAGTGAGGAGTGGTGCTGGCCAGGAGATACCCAGCTCCACTTTCCAGAAATATAATCAAGTTCACTCAGAGCTGACTGCTCAAATTTGGAAGGAGATGCTGCTTGAGAAATTTCTGTATCTCCTTCCAAGAATGCTCCTGTGCAGCTGCATGGGGGATAACCTTTCCTCCCCAGTTGATGCTTGGGATCACAGTGGGCATCCTTGAGGCTTGGCACAGTGGAGTATAGGGAGGCTCAATCAGGTGACCTGCCCCAGGGTAAGACAGCAGAGTCCAATTCTTCTTCCCATTTTTTATCAGCTGTGCTGTGGCTTGATTAGCATGCACTTTGCTGTTGAGATTCTTATCATCTTCTCCCACCACAAAAAGGAAATGTCCATGAGCTTTTTCAATGGGAAAACAATATTTGCTATCCTTATGTGCAGTTTCCTCAAAGGTTCGATAGAACTCTACAAGTCCCAAGGCATTGGTGATTACAAACTCTTCATTGCAGGGTACAGGTGGGTTGACCTGACCACGATATACATGTGGATTTTTAGAAACAAAATTAGGCCCATTGATAAGTACAGTGGCTGTTATTTGTTTTAGGTTAATAGCCATAGCAAGCCCAATCTCTGCTCCAAGGCATACAGAAACGATGCCAACACCTGGGCCCAGGACCTGAAAACAATGAAAATGAGATTGTAATATTTCATTAGGAAACCCAAAATCTCAGATAAAAATTAGCATGCACATTAAACAAACAAACAAACAACAACAACAAAACAGTTACAGAACCTACTCGGGTGCTTATATGTCAAGTAGCTAGAGTTGTGGAGTGCAGGATATTTATCTAATCAGGCTTTACTGTGAATATGTTGGATTTGGCATGATGCTTGGCTCTGTGGTTAAAATGCCTTCAAGAAATATCATGCCAGGACTAGAAATACAGAACTGTGGTGAAGCTATTCGCTATCATGCGGTAGACACTAGGTTCAGTCACCACAGAGCAAATGAACGAAACCACCAAAATTCAATGTAGTCAGGAAAATAAAAAGAGAGTGTATGTGTTACTGTGAATAACATGAGTCAGGGAACAGGTGGTAGGTAAACTTCATTACAGAGGAATGAGTTTCCTATAGAGAGAGGTGAGAATGAAGGCAAGTTAGGACAGTGCATATAACTTGAATAGAAAGTTTCTATCTCATAAGGAAATTTCAAGAAGGAGTATTTCAACACACATTTTTTTATTGTTAATCATCAAACATGCCCAGCAAAGCAATAATATCAGGTCATCAGATGAGAAGACTAGAGATGAGAGCCATGGTAATACACCTAGATAATAAGAGTATCACACATACTATATATATATATATATATATATATATATATATATATATATATATATATATAATCTGGACCAAAGAGTCTCAGAAGAAGTGGCTGTAAATTGAATTTTCACATGTTAAAAATGGGAGGTAATAAAGAGTAATATGTTAAGTGAAACAGGTGGGCTAGGCACCCATGAAAGACATTTATTCACAATTTTAAGGCTAATATGACTAATTTGGTGTACTAAAGCAATCCATCCACTTTCAAGGGATGCTTTTTGATGACTCAGAGTCTAATGTCTTTTGTTAGCTATCATTTTAGTGTCTGCTATAAGGCCAATCTATTCTACTTATTGATTTCTTCTCTTTTCCTGCAAAATTACACAAAATCAAGCAATCAATCAAAATCTGCATTCTTGACCATTCTTTCCATCTTAAGACGATGATATGTTGACTTAATTCCTGAAACAAGCTGTTTTGTGCACTAAAGGATAGGGCCACCGAATTACAGAAATATCAATGTATTCTTCTTGATTAGGAACTCTTCATTTCCCAGAAAAGTGGCTGATGGTGTACTAAATGGTAACATAAGGTTTTTTGTTGTTGTTGTGTTTTGGTTCAGTTTTTTTTTCTCATGGTCTAGACCTATGGAGATAGATGGCTCAGTCTCTGGTTCTGTGAAACATGTTCACAAGTTGTTTGTTTACAGTGGTTCTGGGAAACATGTACACAAGTTGTTTGTTTACAGATATAAATAAATGCAACTTATGGGACCATGGAGAGAGCTCAGTCCGGTAAGTTTTGCCATGCAATATGAGGACATACATTATATTCCAATAACCTTTTTTTTAAGAAAGTCAAGGATGCTAACTTGCTTGTAATCTCAGCTTTGTGGAGATGGACACATGAACACCCTTGGAGCTCACTGTCCACCCAGCTTATCCTGATAGGTAATTCACAGATCCCAATGAGAGACCCTGTTTCAAAAACAAGGCGAGTGGCTCCTAAAGAACAAAACCCAAAGATTCCTTTACACACACACACTCACACACACACACACACACACACACACACACACACACACACACACACACATCCACACATGAGAGATAAGACTTTACCCCATAGAGAACTGGTACACAAACAACTCTATTATATGTGTGTGCATGTATTACACATATAAATATATATTTATACATATACCCTGTATGTGTGTGTGTGTATTTGTGTGTGTGTGTGTGTGTGTGTGTGTTGTGTTGTGGAGTGTTCCCAGTCATTGGTTACAAATAGTTACAAATGGAACATCTAAACCAGAAAGAACAAAAGACTACTGTTCTTTGTAGCAAAAATACAGCCTTGGTGTATTCACATTTCAAAGCTAATGAAAGTTGCAGAGAATTGAAGTTAATATAACAGTGGGACCAAAAAATAAAATCATACTAATGAGCCTAAAATTACCTTAGGATGTCTCAGGAGAAACTCTACACCTTCTTCAAAATACTCTAGATCTACCTCCTCCAGTTGAGAGGGCAGGTCATCATAGTTCCAGTAAGCCAGAGCTAAGGTGGCAAAGCCACGACTGGCCAGGAGACTTGCCCGGAACTCCATCAGTCCACCAGCACCTCCAAACAAGTCAATGACCCCTGGAAAAAGACCTTCTCCTATAAAAGAGCAACACAAAACAAGACACATATAAAAAGAGGCAGGAAGCCAACTGTAGGGGTGGTTCTGATGCTAAGGTCCTGTTCCCCAATTTGTTCCTGATCTCTCAGTAAAGAACATCATGAGCTAATTGCTGGGTGGAAGGTACAGATGGGACTTCAGGGTCCCTGGAGAAGAAAGTATACAGTTGCAAGGGAAGGGAAGGGAGTTCACCATGCTTTGGAGAGAGAAGAACCAAGAACCATGTGAGGTCTCCGGAGGAGGGGTGGACTCCTATAGACGGTTGGTCAGAGATGTTTAGCAGGGACAAGATTATTGACCAACTAAAGTAAGGGCAGGTGGGAAGTGTGGAGCTAAGAGTCATTATAAGGGCATATTTTCCAGTAGCACCCAATTTTATGACACGAAGTCAAGTTGAAAATGAACAACTGTGTGTGTGTGTGTGTGTGTGTGTGTGTGTGTGTGTGTGTGTGTGTGTGAGAGATTTATCTATGGATTCAAGGGATGCTGGGAGGGGGCTGTTAGCATGGCCCATTTCCAGAGCACAGGCAGGGTATCAAAACGTTACAAGTAACACCAATGAGAATAGGAAGCCAAGAAGAACTGAATCTTGGGATTAATGCACAAATTCTCAAATGGAGCATCAAATATTCACCCTGTATCTAAAGCAAAGTGAAGACTGGTCAATATGTAGTGGAACATAACTTCTGTGGATTTTATCAGAAACCACATTTAGTGACATGTTTACTCCTTGAGACCCAGAATAGGATTAATTTCCACAGACTTTGAGTAAGAAATATCATACAAATTGTGCCAGGACTCTTTAACCAAGAAAAGGTACACAAATGAGATGTAGGAAATCTAGAATGTCACAATATTTGACGCAAAATATACTATGTCTGTTTACATGGGTCTTTCTATCAGAAGTGCAATAGATTGATACCTTCAAAGGCAAACTTCAAAGGCTACTTTCAAAGGGCAACTAGGGGACATAAAACTTTTAAGAAGGGGGCCTAGCTGGAGATCTTCATGTCCCTGACAGTACACCCTCACAGGGTCTAGTTAGACAAAGGTTCTCTCTCTTTGAGTGAAGTTCATGGCTCAAAGTTATCTTTAATGATTACGCTATCTAAAATATCTTGTAAGAGATACAGCTCAGTACCTCAGTCTTGGAGAACTTGCCTTAAGTGCCTATGCCTCAAGGCTAACGGCAGGCACCAGGGGTGGGGGGTGGGGGTGGGGAAACCAACCGTCCTTCTCTGTTACACTATGGTAACCACTCGGAAAGCAACTGATAAAATCTCCATGTGAACAGATGTGAATGAAGAGCGCTCTCTCGCTCTCTCGCTCTCTCTCTCTCTCTCTCTCTCTCTCTCTCTCTCTCTCTCTCTCTCTCAATATTTTTTTTTCTACTGCTAAGAGTCCAGTGAAAGTGAGGCCTGTCCAAGCATCAGTCCATACTCACTCTGTGCAAGCAGATATTTGTAAAATAAACCACACCCCATCCACAACAATTATAATAAATATTTCTGTACTGAAAACTTGATTCTAGGGAAGGAAGATTAACTATGTTCATTTAAAGATGGGCTTCACATGAAAAGACACTGAGGACTATGGCCGTACTTCTTTAATAACAACATGATAGGAGTCAGGTGGACTTTTCTGTTTAGAGGTGGGCGGTCCTTTTTCCCATTTCTCCTGTTGCCTATCCTTTGATCTCGGTCTAACCTCAACACTAATCCTTTTCTGCTGTTGACCTGATCAGATTTCAGTGCTAGAAAAGGATGCTAAAATCTCTTGTGCGCGGTCCTCAAGTCTTTGGGATACACAGGTACTTCTCCTTGGGAACAAACAGAGACAGACACGATGTGGCCTTGCTCTGAGTGGCAGTCTGGGGACTCGTGGCCATGAGAGATAGCTTGATATGAAAGCTGGGAAATATTTAATGGGACGGGGTAAGGACAGGAGAGAAAAGTTGTCAGGCTTTCCCTGTGCTAAGAGTGTCTCCTGGGAGCAGGCACTTCCTCCTAGCTAACCACAATCGCAGCCTCACCAGCAGCAGCTTCCAGGCTCAGTAACATTTCCAACTTAGGAAAAGCTACACAGATGCATGGAGGATATGACGTTGTTCACCTGCATGATACTGACAGAGCCATGGTATTTTCACAGTGTAAGCAAATTGCATATATTTGCTGTCTCATAAACCATCGCTGACATCCCCACGGGAGCACACATAATCCTTTCTGAAAATCAGAAGTTGTGTTACAAGAAAGTGATTTGGGTAATTTCTTTTGTATTTACACATTATTCAATTATATTAAAACATGATTTTATTTACATTCTATCAGTTTTGATTGTGTTTCCCCAGTGCTCAATGAGAATAAATATGAAAATCACATTCTTTTTTCTGTAAAGGAATTACTTTATATTTAGAAATCCAATAAACTTCTCATTCCACTTTAAAAAAAAAAAGAAAGAAAGAAAGAAAGAAAGAAAGAAAGAAAGAAAAGACACTGAGGAGTTTTTAACAGGCTATGTGTCCTTTAGCTTGAGAAAGGAAATGTGATGGCATAATATGTGTGAAAACACTGCTAATTAGATTCAAAGTCAACCATCATTGTATAGCCTCTGAGCTTGGAACAAAACGAGAGAGTCCCTTATTAGCAGGTTTTCTCCTTCTCCGACCTTATCCGGAGAAGTCAGATAACATTAATTAGTTTATATATCAATTCCCTTTCTCCTGACAAAACCTGTTCAGCCAGAGCCTGAGATTCCTGAAACACTTCCCCATGCTAATGAGGCATTTCATGTGCACTAAGCCCCCAGTCAATGACTTTCGCCCATCTTGGACATGCCTGCCCTCAGTTCCAGAAAACTTTATAAGCCTTCAATCGCCCTAAGTAAAGTGGATCTGCGGAGGGTCCCAGAGGACAGGGAGACCCACAACAATGCATCTCACATTGGAAACCACTATGTAAGTACGCTAATAAAGATGAGGTTGCAGCTTCAGATGGGTGGAAAAGAAGGGAACAGTGAAGGACCTGAAATGTTTTGATATCTAATTTAACTTTTGTGACCAAATACATCTCATCCCTCCTTTGGGCCCCAGACGGTCATCTGATGCCAGAGACTCTACATATCCAGTGTCCCAGGAGACAGCAAATAACACACCTGGTGCCACCAGACCAGCAAGAGGCAGAAGGCATGGACTCATTTATATGTTTCTAACAGGGATCTCATACTAAGAAACAACAACATAAAAACAAAAGTAAAAAACAAAAACAAAAACATCAAAAACCAAATGAAACTAAACCAAAACAAACAAAACCAAAACAAACCAAAACAAACCAGAACAGAACAAAAAACAGTGCTATCTCCTTGACCTGAAGCACAATGGAGTGTTCTACATTTTGAGTATAAAAATATTTAAATGATCTAAACAAGCTTAAAATTAATGTCAGCATGATATGTCTTCTGACGGTAGCTTTATTGAAGTCTTCAGTTAGCCCACCTTTTATGAACCAGACTTAACCTACATCCGAATCTTCAGAAACCTCACAATATAACAAACTCTAACCAGGCCCAGCCTCAGACAAGGCTCAGAATGTGAGGTAATCTTGAATTAGAGTAGAATATCACCTACTTCTTATTCTGAGACAAAATTAACCCAGCTTCTTGGCATGATAGTGAGACCTCTGTATTACCCATGTCCAAGCTGAATTTCTAGAGGTACAAGGCATCCCACACGGAGGAAACAGAGATGGCACTAATCAGAGGAATTGTACTCACCTGGAGGCAGAAACAGGGCTCCCCGGATTCGGCCTTCCTTTACCTGGATCCTCTTGACACCAGGTGCCACATACCACCTCTCCAGAGTCAGGCTATCCAATGGAGGACTGACAACTATGCCTTGTATTGGAAAGGATGGATGGCAAACTTTTATGTGGATTTGGTAGGGGCTATTCATCACATCTATTTTTACCAATCTACCTAATATCTTTTCAGGTTTCAAGGACCAGAAAAGGCCCATGGGGTGGACCCCCATATAGTCTCCTCCAAGAGAGGAGTCACACTCCAGATCTACCTTACCCACTTCACTGGCCCTGTAGAAGGCCTGAGAACTAAACAGATTTCCCTTCTCATCTTTCAGTGATGCCTGAAGGCACACCACCTGAAAGGGGGCCAGGCCTGTGACCTGGATGTGCACAGGCTCATCCACAAGTGCACTGAGAGGAACAGCTGTCAGCTTGGCCATTTTTGCAGAGGGTACCTGGAACAATTCTTCAGGAATATCTTCACCCAAACCTCAAAACAGAAAGAAACAGAAATGAAATCAAGTTATAGTTTCATAGTTATGAAATCAACTGTGGTTAATGAATGATGGAAAGACTGGAGGCAGACCTCTTAGGATTCAGTCGTAACTCTCCATTGATTTGTTGCAAATATTCTGTGATTGTTTGGTAATGCAAGAAACCTCAGAGATTTCAACAGATTTCTAGAAGCCAGAGAGCACACTAACAAATGTGAGATATTTAAACAGCACCCTAACTCAGCATGGATGATGACGGAACATTAAGGATCTCAATCTGGCATCACACACAACTATGGCAGAAGCAGGATTGTGATGTGAACTTGAAAACACGATGATTGATTGGATATTTCCTTTTCAGAATGAGTGGCAACACTAATGTCTTGCATGGGCACTTGTATGTTTCACATTAAAAAAAAAAACAAATATAAGCTTCGGCTTAGGATTTATACAGTACTAAATTACAATTAGAAGCAGGTAAGTCCTTCAAAACAAAACAGAAGTCTTACTGAAATATTTATTGATCATCTTCCTTTAAATGTTAACACAAGAGTGATCATTGCTCCGAACTACCAAAACTGTACCTTGATTGTATCTATTTATCTGTTTTGTTAGTTTCATTTTAACTTACTTTGCTGAGAATGCCAGAGATCAAAATGGATCAAGCTCCAGTGGGTGAAAAACAACTACTCCTAGGAAGCAGGACAAGGTCGCTTCTACTCTGATAGTCAAACCAAGGCTCTGACAACACTGTAGATAATGTAAGAGTTTTTTAAAATGCAGACTATTCAGTCAGAGCTGAGGAAAATATCTTAATATTTCCTTCCTCAACCAAACATATGTAGGCTGAACTGAGAGAGGAGACTAAGACCTTGGAACTTGGACTTTGGATAAATGACTGATATAAAGGTATCTAAAAATAATAGCATCGGGCTTCTAGTGTGGAAAGGCCCTAACAAGCTCTGGTCTTTGACAGCAACTCTCCTCTGAAATCACATCCTTTGCTGGAATGTGGTGGTGAACTCCTGTGTACCCAGCACTAGGGAGACTGAGGCAGACAGGAAGTTAAAGCCAGCCTGGGCTACATAGGGAAACTCTGTCTCAGGACAACGAAAGAGAAAAACAACAACGAAAAGAGGCTGTCTCTGTGACACGGTGTGTATTATTTCACATGGAAGTCTCGAAGGCAAGGGAATGAAATCATCTGGGATTCACTCTTGCACATGTTCTGTTCTCAATACTGGAACAGAGCTGGGGACACCAAGGATATGGGGCCTCCTTGTGGTCTTTCAGGATGAGCCTGATTGGGTTTTCCAAGTCACAGCTGGAAGGCCAAAAGACAGACTGCTGAAGTCTATAGTCTCAGCCATTTTGTATTTGTCATGAAGGCATAAGCCTCTGTTAGAATTCAAATGGGAAAAGGGAGCAGAGACTTTTTTGACAGTGAGTTTAATAGCAATAGGGGAAAGGGAAGAGGGTATGCGATATATGAGTGCACTTTTTGTTTATATTTGCATTGCCATTTGCAATCTTTTGGAAATAAAATCTACCAGAGCAGGAGTAGGGGAATAAGGGAGCAAAGATAAATCTGATGAGTGGAAAACAGATACCAAGATGGGAAATTTCAACATAATTACATTTGATTGCATTGTGGGGCTGAAGAGACAGCTGTGGTCAGGAACACTAGCAGTTCTTCCAGGGGGAAGAATATCCCTAGCACTCACGTGGTGACTCATAACTGTCCGTAACTCCAGTTCCAGACAATCTGATGCCCTTTTCTGACTTCTGAAGCATGAGGCACATAGGTGGTTCATGAACATACATGCAGGCAAAACACCCACATACATAAAATAAAAACTAAAATGAGAGAAAAATAGAGGGATGGTTGAAGAGAGGTGTGATGGCTATTCCTGGTTGTCAACTTGACTACATCTGGAATGTATGAGGGACAGTTGTATCATGTTAGAGGTAACTATGACCTGGTTAAATATATAATGTGTTATAAATGTGTGAGGGATAGTTACATTATGTTTAGGTCTAATAGTGATCTGGTTATAATTATCATTTTGAAATTAATCATGAACTAAGAAAATATGATTATGTGCCAAGTTGACAAGGGGTAGACTCGTGGTGGCTATTCCTGTTAACTTCATTACATCTGGAATAAGCTACAATCCAGAAATGGAGGCTCACCTGTGAGAGATTTTTCTTCTTCTTCTTTTGAAGTTCTAGTCCAGACCTTTGAGGCAAGAAGACACACACATTTGACCTGGCTCTTGAGGAAGGAATACACCTTTAATCTGGGCTACACCTGATGCTGGATGTTTACGTAAGGACATCGAAAAAGGGGGCTTTTGCTCTTTGCCTGTTTGCCCATGCCTTGATAGCACATCCATTCCTTCACTGGTATTACGACCTACTTCTTCAGGATTCTAGCATATACTAACAGCCAGATGAGACTCATGTAAATAAATAAAGATATAAAGATATAGAAAGATATACAAAGAATGGTTGGCTGGGGTGGTTCCTTACACCCCCACACACATACATATAAAGGTGGGGCAGACAGATATGAATAAATGTGAATTATCAGCTACTAGAGAGATGTGCAGAGGATAAGAATCTGTATGTCTCATTGCAGTCTCCCAGAATTTGAAGACTAACAATCTTGTAGGAATGAAGAATGCAATCAGAAATGGAATCTGTATCTCTACCTATGTCAATCTGATCTGTAAGAGTTACCCAGTGAGTCACTGAAGACTGAGCACAGCCCTGTTCTAAGCTGTAGAATTCCTTCCTGTATTAGCATCAGCCACTAGGCTCTTCCTAGGTTTCACTTATCAACTAGTTTATCCAAGGAGGAGAAACTGATGATATATATATATATACCTATTCGTATTCTATTGGTTGATTATAGTAAATATTCTCAAATTGCATAGTCATGAGGTATCACTTCATGATGTATTTTCACAGAGTGTAATTCTAACGTATCTTAATCCTAACCTTAAAAGAAAATCATCTTTTAAATGAAACACAAATAGTGCAGTTTAGTTAGTGTTCCAGACTAGGAGTTTTTGTCTACCATATTCTAGAAAAGTGCTAAAAAGAGGGAGAGCTATTCTTAGAGATTGGGACAGCATGAAAGAGAGGGCAGTGGCTTGTGGCAGTTTTTTGTGTCCCTCAAAAGCATCTTAGTGAGCACAGGTCCCCAGTAACATCTGTACTGCTAGCACATGTGGGAACCTCAGAGCTCTCCAACATCATGGAAGGAGCAAAAGGAATATTTATCCTTCGGAGGTACTGAGTGCCAAAACCTAGGGAAAAAATTCTGATATTTATTTTCAAGTTAGGAGTTGTGATTTTTAATGTATCTCCAATCAACTCAGAGCAAACAGCTTTGATTACAAACCAACCCATATTTCCTTACCCACTTGAAGCTGCTTTTCCAGGACAGGACAAGGACACAATATCGGTTGCCCTACGACCAAAGCCTCAAATTCTCTTGATAACGCAGTGTACACTGGGTTACAGAGCAAGCAGTACAACCCCTGCTCCCTGTCTGCATCCCCACTCTGGCTACATATTAACCACTCGGTAGGGCACCTAGCACCCTTCCTTCTTCCTTTCTGCTTTGCTTTAGGAAGCTTTTAAATACGTTTTTTCAAATATAATATGTATTACAATGTATGTGTGTGTACATATATAATGTGTATGTGTACACACACACTGGCACTTGCACATGCAACATATACTCCATATAAGGGTCAGAGGACAGTGACCTAAAGTTCTCAGGCTTGGTGACAAGTGCCTTTACCTACTATACCATCTCCCTGACCTCTTGTTTGTTTAAAACTCCACTGTCACTATCTGGTTTTATCTGGCCACTAATAAAAGAAAGAAAGAAAGAAAGAAAGAAAGAAAGAAAGAAAGAAAGAAAGAAAGAAAGAAAGAAAGAAAGAAAGAAAGAAGTCAATACAGCTACTTCAGGACTCTGAATTTGGAAAACATTCCTTTCTAGGTCTAAGTTTAATACTACAAAACCAAACCAATAAAACAAACTATGGGCTGGAGCGATGATTCAGTGGTTGAGTTTTTGCTGTACAATCAGGAAGACTTCAGTTTGAATCCCACAATCTGATCCTCTTTTGATATCAGAGATACACACATCTACACAACTGTACACACAGGTGGAAACACACTTTGAACATTCTTAAGATGATGTGAGCCGAGCTGTTTCAATAAATGTACAGTACTGACATTAGATTTTCTGTCAGCAGTGAAATGAACACGGACAGAATACCCAGGATCATCCCACCAGCAGATCTGTGTTGCCACACACCATGTGTTTCACCTGTAGACCAGAAGCTGCACTTATCCCAGGAGAGCCATGAACAGAGCACAATGTGTTTGTAGGTAATCAAAAGGTTGGACTATCCTGATTGAAAGCTAGGGGGGGCCTCATGTGAATTTGGCAATGTGATGCCATAGTAGTCTTAAGATGCAGAAAACAGCACTGGGGAGACAGCTCAATCAATAAAGTGCTCTCCACTCAAAGTGCCAGAGCTGGAGTTCCACCAACACCTGTGTAAAAGCTGGATGAAGCATGATTCTCTGGACATACGTGTAAGCACACCCACACACATGAACACATATTTGTAGGATGAAAATAAAAATACATTTTTTCTTTTGGAAATATATTGGAATGTTACATTATTATATGTACACTGAGGTGATCTTTTCCTTCTCATTTTTGATGTATCTTCTATTTCCTAAGTGTGTTTAGTACAGAAATCATAAAATTTCCTTGGTAAAACAAAACCAAGCAAGAGGAGTCTCTTTTGCTACTTGAAACATAAAGTTTATGTAAGACCATTTATCTCGACTTCCTAATGATTTCATTACATTTTACCAAACGCACATTGAGCTCATAGGTTCAATTACATAAAATTGGAAAGCATATGCCTTTTACATTTCGTGATGTTTTTTAAAAGATAAAGCTTTTTGTGTTTGTTTGGCTACCTCAGTAAACAAACAAACCTGTTCCCTTGGTAACTGTAAGGGCACTCTTATAAAAGTGTATTGAGCTGTGTAAGGCAATGACACCCTCTAGAGTTACTGACGATATGCAGCTGACCTGAGTTTTCCAGAAAGGCACTTGGCTGCCTCTTAATGTTATTTCATGACCTGGGACCATGTTACTTCTGAGTATTATAGAGATGCAGAAGTTTACAATCAGTCCAGACATTAACATCGGCTCCAAATGACTTATTTCTGTGGGAAGCGGGTGTGGCCATGTTAGCCAAGAAGGTGCCCCTGGCTCACTGCCAAGCCCCATGATTCCCTGCTTGTTTACCAAAAACCTGATTATGCACACTTCAGTGATCACGCGCTGTCCACCTGACGCATAGCATCATACAGCATGATATTGAGTCACTGGCCTATCAACCCGCACCCTGTCTGCGTGCATGGCTCATGTACAGAGCGTGCTGAATGCTGATTGGATGATGGAGAGTGATGAGAGATGAGTGCAGAGGGTGGAAGGGGATAAATTGAGCGATTCCCCCATAATAAACGGAATAGAGCTGAGAATGAAGCTGAAAGAGAATAAAGGAAGCTGCAGCGGGAAGCTGTGGAAGCTGCTCAAACCCTGCCTTGGTGTACATGTTGTCTTTGCTCCACCTCTGCTGGCCGGAGGCTGGGGTTTGCAGCACATTTCCATATAGATTTTGAACAGCATTGCTCTGGAGTACAAAAGAGTAGCTTCTATCTTAACAATAATATGAATAGTGAATATTGTAGTTGCTTGTCCAGTTGTAGCCAAGTGTTTCTTTCCATTCTGACTTCCCACCTCTTTACTATCAGTATGTTTTTGTATGGGAAACAAGATAACCAAATTCTGCATGTAAAATCTAAGTGTCCCCATGCTGAGTCTCCTCATAGAAACAGGAGCTATTATGTCTAAATCCAGGGATCCAGACAGATTTCAGCTCATAATGTAATGAATGACATTGATGTGTACCTACTATTAGATACTGTGACTTTTCCTTAGACACTGTTGTGTGGGTATGCACAGCTGTGTGCATACTGAGGCCGGAGCAGGACATAGTTTTTTCGACTGATTTCCACCTAATTGCCTTGAGAAAGCATATGTCACTGAATGGGAATCTCACTTATTTTGACTAGCTGGCCACTGGCCTTTTACCTGTGTCCACTCTCCCAACGCTGGAGGTACAGGCACAGGCGGCCATACTCAGCTTTTTACATGGGTACTGGGGGTTAAGCTAGGACCTAAGGTTCACAGGTCAAGCACTCTTACCCACTAAGCCATCCTCTGCCTCAACCATTTTTTTTCCCTAATGAATTTGCTAAATTCATTTATATATTAACATAAATTACATATTAATTTATATATGTAACTGATTCAAGAAAGTCATCCAAGGAAAGAGAATAAACACAATTGCCCATGTTTAAAACCTTCCTACCACGATTTTTATATAATCACCCATTTTATGATTCAGATCTATGTAGAATCTGGCAGTAACACTTTAAAACTTAATAACTGCTAGATAGTTTATGTTTTTATTTCTAATATTCAAAGAAATATGGATACATAAAAGTGAATTTCATTCAGAAAGTCATTACCCTTTAACAAATCTCCGTTAATCCCAAGAGATGAACCCAGAACACATCGTCCTTTCTTCCACTTTTACTTATGCAGTAAAACAGTGGAACTTTCTATAATGTGTACCAGATGTTCACGTTTCCTTCACACATCTAATACATTTTGTTTGGTAGCTGGTCTTTTGGCTACTTTGTGGGTTTTCTTCCACCCTTCTCCACTCCTCTTCTTCTACCCCTTCAACCCTCTAAAATTAGATAGCACAGAAAAAAGGATAGAGGGGAAAGGGGATGATGTTACCATTGGACTTTCTGCCCATTAGGGGTATCAAGTTCCTTGCGGCAAGCATCAGGACATCTAATTTCTTGTTTCTTCTTTGTTCACAACTGCGTAATTGCAACCAACAGCAAACAATCAACAACTCAACGCCTCTTAGAGCCCTAACATTTATCCTCTGAAGAGTCCCCAGAATTCAAAACCTCACACAATCACAGAAACTTCTCTACAGCTGGAAGAATCATGCCCCTGCAAGAGCACAAGGCAAATCAGTCAGCTGCTGTGGACAATCTGAAGCAGCCCCAGATTCCACACCTACAGTATTTCTGTGTTTTTAAGACACCAAAATTCTCACTATACATTTTATTTGTATACATGTATGTATGTATGTATGTATGTATGTATGTATGTATGCATAATAGCCCCATATCTTTGAGCCTTAATAAGATTAGAACTTTTTATTGAAACTACTACTTTAGCCGTATGACAGGCAAAGAAAACATCTGAACCTGCAATGGCCTCTTATCTGAAACCTGAGTCACTTAGTATTTTCGCGTGATGGTTCATCTTGGTTGTCACTGACTGATCTGGAGTCAACTAAAAGACAAGCAGCTGGCCACTCCACTAAGAGATTTTCTTAATCAGATTATCTCTCAAGAGGGAAGTGCACAGTAAATGTGGGCAGAACCCATGCAGAGGGAAGGTCTGATTTTCTGCCTGCCTGCCTTCACTCTACTGACAAGTACATCCATCTTGTTCCTGCCACTGCTGCATCTCTTCGTCCATATTAGAACCAGCTTCTTCAGGTGGCCACATGAACTGACGATCAGTAGGCTCTTCAAAGAACCCCCCAGGCCCTCGGCAACAGCTTGGTACTGTTGAGACAGTCAGCCTTGTGAAGGGTGCAACTCGGACTCTCTGGTGTGAAACAGCCATTGATGAACTACCCAGATCCTAATGTGAGCTAACATAATTAACCCCCTTTAAATATGTTTTCATATTTCATATTTCTGTTCCTCTCAACAATCCTGACTATATACCTTGGAATAAGAACGGTTTCATAAATTATCAAGACTTGATTTTATTGGGGAAAAATAGCTTTAGCAAATGTGAAAATGTTCTCTTTGTTGATTCTTCTTGGGGGAGGGGGATGTTCTCTTCTACAAAGAGAAAAAAAGTGTACAAAAAAGAAGTTTTGAGAAAAGTTCTGATAGGTATCATCTCACAAAATCAGTCACGCTAGTGAGAATAAGAATGACCCCAATGTGTTCTCTGAACAGACTGCTCAGTAACTCCAACTGATTTTCAAATTGGGAGGTAAATTACTAGCAACGAGTTCATCAAATTTAGATTTGTCTTGAACAGGAACATTATAGAAATCAAGAACATCTCTGACCCTGCACATTTGGTGAAGCCTGGAGTTAGGTACCGCATGGCCTAAGTCATCAGCTAAGTATGCTAAGAGTCTGAACTTCATATGTCCATCATCCAGGGAGATATCTTGCCAATTATTAGGAAGAGATGAACCAAGAACTTCTTTAATATGAGATTCCAAGCGACTCTGGAGATCACTGGGTGGTGTGTACGCTCGACTTCGTAAGGGCGGACACACCAAAACAGGTTCTTTTTTCACTTCTTCCACTGTCTCAGCCACCACTGGCTCCTTCTCCTTCCTGAAATGATCAAAAGCAAACATGTGAATCTTTGGCAGAAGAATCTGATGGAATCTTGCTTTGTAATCACAATCAAGTTTTTTGCACACTTAGGGCTTTCCGAGCGGGATGGAGAGGTGGAAAAGAGTAAGATGGAAATCTACTCCTCAGACACGTGCACCTGAACCAACTGCTACAAAGAAAGCAAAAACTCAGTACACATTTACATATGAGTACAAGTTCTAAAAATAAGTAAAGAACAAGTTCTAAAAATAAGTAAAGTCCTGCCCTTTGTCTTAGTTTGGTTTCCATTGTTATGATAAAACATCTCAACCAAGAGCAACTTGGAGAGGGAAGGGTTTAATTTCATCTTACAGTTCCATATCACACTTCATCACTGAAGGGTGTCAAGGCAGGAGCTGATACATGGAAGAGTACTGCTCACTGCATTGCTCCCCATGGCATCCAGAACCATCTGCCAGGGGGTTGTACCACACATAGTGAAGTAGAGCCTCCCACAATTTTCAACCAAGAAAATGCACCAGTCTTATCCACAGGCCAATCTGGAAGGGACATTTTCTCAATTGAGCTCCCTCTTTCAAATGATTCAATTTGACACAAAACTAGCCAGCACACCCTCCAAGATCTAACCCCAGTACACCTACCTAAATTTACCTCCTACCAATTTCCTATATACATTATAGGCCTGCTCAAACTAAACTATATTGTTTTCCAAACACATTGCCACTTTCCTGACACTTGTTAGCTCATGTTATACATCCTCCCTTACATGAAACTCTTTGATCATCTTTAATTATGGAAATAATACTTACTCTGTAAGTCCTACAACAAAACACGTCTCTTAAGAACTTAAACCTGACTTCTCTAATCAATATTAAGTTCCTTTGATCTTTGCAGCAGTCTACAGTGCCCCTTGTATCCCATCCAATATAAGTTTTAATTTTTATATATTCTACCTCACTTACAAGATTAGAGCTTGATTGGACAATTTCCTGCTGTATGTGAGAGGTCAATCTGTTCACTGCAAATATATTTACTAGCATGCTGGCTTCAGCTTACTTGATGACACTCCTTGTAGCACTCCTGTCCTGGGTCACAACAACCAAGGACACTGCCAACACAGCAGATTGTAAGATCGGTAGTATAATGGTCTATTTTGTAAATCTGAGGTTCTTTAAAAACAAACTTAACAACCTCGTAGAAGAGAATCTGGCTGACACACCATTTAAATGGCTTGGTTTGTGAACTACCTAAGTAATCTGTTTCTTGTGGACTTGGCATGTGACTGAAACTCACCATCCCTACTGAAAAGAGGGCACCAGAAATGAAGCCAAAAACATGCTTTGGAATATAACTTTTCTTGTTTACTTAAGACTTTGTTCCACCAACTAATCTTTCGTTCTTCATCAATTTTGATTAACATCTCAGTACTTGTGGTGGCCTAAATAAATTCCTCAAAATTTTTTTCCTGGACACTCTGTATTTGTAATTAGGTCTTTTTAGAGATAATTGGAGAACATGAGCTAAGGAGATTGGGAACTCCATAAAAGCATTAATGGTATGACAGAGTCAGACTTGCTCTGCCTCCCCACATGCTACCCTCTGATGTGTTATAAGGCAGCAAAAGGCCCTCTACAGCTGTAGCACAGATAACAGTGACATGGTATTTATAAATCACCCACTTTCAGTCATTTTGCTATGTCAATGGAAAGGGAAATAGGACCCTACTAAAGTATTCTAAGGTAAACAGTAGACCCAAAGAGCTTCCATTTTTGAAGAAAACTAACTGCTATTTCAACAAACATTCTCCAAAGAGTTGTTTATTGAGTTTTGGCTCACTCTCTTCCCATAGTCCTCCAGTCCCTTCCCTTACGTTTCATTGCTTTCAGAATAAAATGAAATTCAGGTAAAAGACTCAACACTCCAAAAGAATAGTTAAAAATTAAAAAACGAGGGCTAGAGAGATGGCTCACTTGTTAAAGGTGAGGCTCATAACCAAATAAAAACCAAACTCTAAGTATATGCTGTCTACAAGAAACTTTTTTTCAGAATCAAGGGCTATATTGACCAAAACTGATAGAAAAAGGCATTCTATGGGAGTAGAAAACAAAACAAAGTAGGAAGAGCTACACCTATATCAAACCAAATCAATAGGGATAAGCCATATTAACAGAATGAAAGTAAAAATCACATAATCACCTCAATAGAAATAGGAACGTGTTTAGTATAAAGCTTAACACTCATCCACAATCAAAGCTCTAAACAAAATAGGCAGAGAATCTACCACAACCAGATAAATTTAACTTAGAAAAGCCCACCGCTAAAATCATAACAAACGGAGAAAGCAGTTTTCTTTCCAAGATCAGGTACAAAGTGGGAGGAAGCAAAGAGTAATCCCTGCTCTGTAAAGTACACTGGCCTTGAACTTGTCATTCCTGCCTCAACCTCTGCAAATCAATCCGTCAGACTAGAAGGTATACTGAAGAGCTTTGAGAAAGAAGAAGCAAAAGGCAACCAAATTAGAAAGAATGTGTCTCAGCAGATGACATGAGCCTCTGAGAGGAAAACCTGTGACACACACACACACACACACACACACACACACACACACACACACACAGGGGGGGGGGGAATTTCTAGAACTAATAAACTAACCCAGTAAAGTTGCAGGACACAAAATTAACATTTTTTTTGAAAAGTCAGAAGTTCAAGGCTGAAGAACTTTGAGCTCAGAAGGGAACTTGCTGCTCTTCCAGCTCTTCCAGAGTGCAGGTCTCAGCACTCACCCACCTGAGGCTGCCAGCTCACAAGCTTTCCTCACACCAGCCCCAGGGGATCTGACGCCCTCTTCTGTCCTCAGAGTATCAGCACACATATACATACACATATGGACAGAAATAAAATAAATCCTCAATAAAATCAGTGGTTTCTCTAGAGAAATAATAAATCATCTCCCCACCTCCCAAAAATGATCAAGAAATCTGGTTTGTTTATAATAGCAGGAAAAAAATATTTAGGAAAAAAAAAATAACCAAGCAGGTTAAAGATCTATACTCTGAAAATTCTAAAACATCCATGAAAGAAACAGAAAACACATAAATGAAGAGATAGTCCATGTTCAATGTCTGTTCCACGTCAGCACCACTTAAATAATCTACATATTTAACTCAAAAAAAAAAAAAATCGAATGGCATTTTCCAAAGACATAAAGAGCAATCTTCTATTACTAATAGCCGCAGCAATCTTGAGCAAGGACAACATGAAAGAAATTATGCTTCAAGATTTAAAATTCTTCAATCATCTAAGCTATGATTGACAATAAACCAAACAAACGAAACGAAAAAAAAGGATGATGTCAAAAGATGGAATTAGCCTGACTGCTGAAATCTCTTCTCTATGTGTATATACATCACTACATCCATTTACACCTTAAAGAACGGGTAACTGAAAAATGAACAGTTTATCACCAACTGTCCCCCTCCTGTGAGGACAAAGATTTGGTCTAATTAACCACTGTATCGTTAATATTTAACATATAGTAGACACTAAAATATTTGTTGAGTGAATAAAAGAAGCGAACTTGGGACATCTGACACTAACCAGCGAGAGGTTAGAGTTAATACATGAGGTGATGATTCAAACTTCTAACTTACGACATTCGTTGTTCTCTGAGATCCCAGCGGCTAAGTTTTCATGCCCTAAATATTCTCTAGGTCATATTCCTAGACCTCACAGGATGCAGTGAAGAAAACTGTAGGTAAGCAGTTACGACATCGGGATTCTGGGTCCACCATGTGCATGCTTCTCTTCACTGGGCCTCAGTTCCCTCTCGTGTCACAATACTAAAGCGTGGGAAAGAGAGTACTGCTGTGTGCACACTTAGAGACACGGAAAGCATCTAGAAACGATTTGTTGTATGCATCAGTGAAATCTGGGAAAGGACACCGTGTTGTTAGGAGCTGTCCTGCCAATCGCGGAAACAAGCTTTTTGGCTCGGATCCCTCCATGCTAACTCCTGAAGGCTCAGGACCAGAGTCCCATCTTAACACTCTGAACTCGTCCCCTCCGCCTCTGATTACTTACGTGGAATTTAGCCCATTGAGAAACACTCAAATTTACCTGGATCGAGACCAAAATTCTCTACGTGTAGCCAAGGGGAGCTTCCACAGCCAGCCTCTTCTGGCAAACCCGCACACAACCAGCGCCGCCATTCTCGACAAGCAACCCAAGAGCGCCGGACGTGCCCGACTCAGCCAATCAGATGAGAGCTTACTTCAGCGGTCCCTGACGTTGCCTAGACCGGGAAATGTAGTTCTCTTGCTATTTACGGAAGAAGGCGGTGGCTCGCTCCCTGGGCATGTTGGGAGTTGTAGTTAGAGAGGTTCCGCGAAGGCTCGGGGTAACGCCTTCTGGTCCGGGGGTGGTCGGTACTAGTGCAGCTTGACTTTGAGGCGGAGGAATTGGCAACAAGGAGGAGATATTACCGGGAGGCCCTAAGGCTAGGCAGCGGGACAGAGGACGGGGCTTGGGGTTGGAGGACAGCCAAACAGAATGTCTGATATGCCCCTGGGAACTTGACCGCTCGGAGACAGAGGCAGGACCTCACCAGACCCATCCGGTGAGCCCCTTCTCGCCGAGCCTTATTTCCAGCAGCCATCTAGGCCTCATCAGAGCCCCAATGTTGTGTGGCTGCTGTTCCTGATCGAGGCGATGGCATCCCCAAGCCCATTGATGGAGCCAAAGGTGAGTTGCCCTTTCAAGAGATCTCCGTTATTTCGCCACCCCTAAGACAGCAAGGCCGCGCCATCACCTCTTCCCCTGTCCCCAGATCCTGGCCATCTCTTCAACTCTTAAGAAAGGACCCCAGTCACGCCTGTGTGCCCCTTGCTGCGGGACATACCCCTTGCTATGAGGTGCTTTTAGTTCACTTACCAACTTCCCAAAGCCCCTTTTTCTTTTTTCTTTTCTTTCTTTCTTTTTTTCAAGAGCAACTTGATAAATCGGCTGGGGAAAATTAAGACTGCTCCAAGTTAGTTCTCATTTATGAGTTTCTCAGGTGAGGCACTTTTTTCTCTTTTCTTTTCTTTTCTTTTCTTTTTTTTTTTTTTTTTAAATCTTGTCTGTCTTCTGCAGCTAGCAATGTCTGAACTCAAGGTGAGTGTTTAGAAAACCTAATGGAACTGAGTCGAATTGGGTCACAAGCTGGTGTGGATAGGTCTTTGGGGCGAACAGTGAGGCCAGAGAACGTTGGGGTGGTCTTAAGGCTGTTAACTAAAATTAAAACAGTCGTGGTATTAGTGTGATGTGACTAAAGCAGAAAAGACCTTCAGTTTGGAAGGTACGGATCCAGATCAGTTCCTTTCCAGTCTGAGGTGCCATGAATTGAGCACCTTTTGGAACTCTTATTTACCGTGTTCCTCCTACTGAATGCGAGCATGGTGAGTGATAATAACTTTTCCCACTTTCAGTGGGAGAATTGTCCCTGAGACCACTGGAACTGACTACAGAGATAAAACAACTCCAGCAGTGGCTGACATTTGAGGGTATGGCTTTGTTTCTTACTCAGGAGGAGTGGGGTTATCTGGATCCAGCTCCAAGAAGCCTGTATAAAGATGTCATGATGGACAGCTACGGAAAGCTGGTCTCGCTGGGTAAGAGTGTGCTGTTTCTCTAACTAAAATATCTAATAAGGTACTATACCACTTAGACCCAGAGTGCTTCAAGCAGTGTAACTAACACCCATGCTATTTTGTCCCAACCTTCTGATTCAGATCTTTCTACACCTCTGGTCTCCCTCGCTTCCCTGTCAGCAAAGGCCGGCTTTGGCAGCTTCAGGATCTCATCCCCAGACGGCTCTGTTGGCTCTGTACTTTCCTTCCCCGTTCATCTTCCCACAGCTTCCCTCCCACCCTCTTTTGCTCTGCCTTCTGGAGCCTGGGCTGCTCATCACACAGTGTTCCTTACAGCTCCGGCCTACACTGAAAGCTGGCACGGAGCCGAGCACACCACTTCTCTGGCAGACCTTCAAGTGGGGGGTTGCGCATTCTCCCAGGTCCTCCTTCCTCTTGCTTTGTCTCAGGACTGGGAGGCAGAAGTTAAGTGTTCTCCCAGCTCTCCGGTGCTCTTCCCAAAGCATTTATTTTTCCACCTTCCAGGAGCATGTCCTTGTGTGGGGTCAGCAGCCCTGTTCCACACACGCTCCTGTTTATCATCATCTGTCACCACCACCCCACCACCACCACCTCCCACCACCGCACCACCCCCACCCTGCTTAACCCAGTCATTGAGTGAGCTGCAGTGGGTCTCGATCCTGTAAACTTCAGGAACCCTGCTTTCCATACCATTGACCCTGGCCTTAGTTTTGTTATAACAAGCAAGTCTGAAAACACAGTATCCTGGTCTCTGACCACTGTTGACAACTAAACAAAGAGCCAGCCAGGCTTGCTTCTTGCCCTGTTAGAGCCGAACTATAGCTTACATTTCTGCCTCTCCTTCCCCTTTCCACCTGAACCAATTCATTCATAATGCGTTTTCTGTCCCTTGATGTGTTCATGTCTCCCCCATGGTTTCAGTTCGTTCCCGACTTGTGAAGTTCTAATTACCAGCATGCTGTCTGGCTGCAGTTCGTTCCCGACTTGTGAAGTCCTAGTTACCAGCATGTTGTCTGGCCACTTTGATACTATTGCTATACTTACTCTGCAAATTTCAAATCATGTATCTTTTATAATATCTGTCCCTCCTGTCCCCTTCTACCTAATTCCCAAGCATCACAGGAACAATTCTCAAATTAAAAAGATCAGTGTCCTATAAGTAGCTAGTAAGGAAGGTGTTTTTGTTTTGGTTTGGTTTGGTTTGGTTTAGTTTGGTTTGGTTTGACTTTTTCAAGACGGGTTCTCCCTGTGTAGCCCCGGTTGGCATGGAAGTCACTCTCTAGAAAAGGCCCGGCTGACTTCCTCCACCTCTGCTTCCCGAGTGCTGGGATTAAAGGCATGCCCCACCATTCCCACCGGGGTGTGTGTATGTGTTTCCTAATTTACACATTGGGTTTGTATCTGCAATACTGGGTTATGTCACATCTTTTCCTCTTAATTTTAGTCACAGTTTCAGAATTTAGAATTTTCCCATCACTCTGTGGGCTTCATCTTCTATTTCACAGACCAAATCCAGGTCACTAACATGAACTCTTAGCTCTGGTGCCTCTCGTCTACACCCTTAAAGCAGCTTCTGTCGTGTCCCCAGAAACTGAGCTGTAGTCTCTGTTCTTTCTCCCTTGCTACTTATAAAAATGGGAAAATGTAGCCTGGGGCCTTGTTGATGCTAAGCATCTTTTCTACCAGTGAAGTACAGCCCCAACTCTTTACCTTAGTAACCCTTGTTCTAATATAGGTTTATACCATGGTCTTCCCTACGGGGAGAAACTGAGCTGGACCAATGGCTCCCTCTTGCTGTTTTCTGTGGCTTACTACAGTTCTTTTGCCCATCAAAGTTTTATTAATTCCTGTGTATTTTATACAATTCTGCCTTCTCATTTGGACCTTATTCTACCTCTTTATGAATGTTTACGTCTTTGTTTTGAGATAGGATTTGCTTCAAAGCCCAGGCTGGCTTCAAATTCACAATCTTGCTTTCTATACCCTTTGCTCAGAGGACCTTCCCTATACTCAGATCATTAGCTGCCACCGCTAGATGGCAAGTCTCTCCTAAGAGAGGTAATGTGGCACCCACCTATCTCCTACATGTGAATCCAACTTCTTCTACTGCCAGTTTCATGACTGTGGGGAAATCTTTCTTTTTTTCTTTCTTTCTTTTTTGTTTTTTTTTTTTTCTTTTTTTGTTTTTCAAGACAGGGTTTCTCTGTATAGCCCTGGCTGTCCTGGAACTCACTTTGTAGACCAGGCTGGCCTNGAACTCAGAAATCCNCCTGCCTCTGCCTCCCGGATGCTGGGATTAAAGGCGTGCACCACCATGCCTGGCTCAGGGAAATCTTTTTATTTTTCTTCAGTAAATGGAAATCGTAACAACATGTTTTTCTTAGGTTGTTGTTTCTCTAACTGGGCTAATATATAGGTAAAATACTTCAAATGCTGATCAGCAGATAGTAAAAATAATGAAAGTCTTACTTGATGTTTCATTTTTTACACCACCACCTCTCCCCCTTCTTTTGATTGGTATTTTTCCTTATCATCTCTATTGAGTTCCACATTTGCAGTTTTCTTCTTTTGGAAACAATGCACATTATGTCTGACAAGTCTCAGGTAGCCCACTGAGATCTCAGGAGTCTTCTCTGCACAGTGAAGTTCCCCCTCTTTACTACTTTGTCTTAACTGCCATTTCTGTCATTCTGCAAATCATTCTTTATGTTCATTCTTGTGACACACTCACTGGTCAGCGCTGAAGACAGTAAGTGTCTTTCTCGTTGCATGTTTCCAGCACTTATCATAAAACTAGTCCTGAATTACATGCTGCTTGAATAGTCATGTTTCTGCGGAAGTACACAAGTTAATTTAAAATCTGTTGCTCGTGGTTGGATTATTGCCTCAACACTAAACTGCTTAGCACTAACTACGCTAAGTTCTCACCACCAAGATGATTTTGTACTCGTATATGTTTAAAACTTTTGATGGTTTCTGGTTCTTTAAGGGATAAAGATCTTAATTTTCTATCACACTGGAAGCTGAACAAATTCAGCTCTTTTCTTTATTTAATATCAAATACAGCTTTTCACTGTTCATTGTTACTCCTTCCACAGTCTCTTCAATAGACGCTACTTCTGTTCCCTTGAGAAGTGCTCCCTACCCTTGATGAGTGCTCCCTTAACCCCAGATCACTGTGCTCCACTGCTCCATTGTACTAGTATCCATTTCATCTGATAGTTTTCAAAACACATCACTTTATAATATTGGCTTTTCATACCTTTTCATGATGATTTTTTTATCTTTAAATTTTTAATAGCAATTTTGATGATAAAGGTAGTCAGTCCTTTGGTTTTTACTTCAATGACTCATACTGGATCTTCTAAGAACTGATAGTCATTGAGCCTACAAAACCTTGAGCTCAACCTTTTTCTTTCCTTTGACCCTGTTCTCTCATCAGTTAAAGAAAGTACTTGTTCTATGAGCAGTCACTGAACACTGTGCTAGACCCTACAAATTCCAGTTCTCTATTCTCCCATTTTGTTAACCAAAAGAATTGTCCATCATATCATCTATTAGATAGCAAAATTATCAACTGAGGCCACAGGAAAAATCTGTCCCGCAGTCTGTTTTCATAAATCAATTTTTTTTTTATTCAAACAGGCAAACCCACTCCTTGATACACTGTCTATAATACTTTTGAGCTATAATGGCAAGGATTATATAGCTAGGGTGAAAATAATGTCTCATCCTTTATGGAAAAAGTATAAACTACAGTTCTAAAGTTGATTTAGATTCATGTTACCATCAATATTATTATTAGTCATCAGATTATTAGTCCTATATAGTGAAAGATATTAATTATGCTAGTATAAGCCACTAGGGGATTTTTTATAGGACCATATATCATATACAATATATAAGCATGATTATAGTTGATTTGACTAGTCCTGGAAGAAGTTGAGTCAGTTACAAGAAGTAATGAATTGTGTGTATGGGTTTTGTTTTTGTTTTTTAGTCTAATTGAGCTGCTCTAACAAAAGACTGTAAGCTAGATGTTGTAAGCACAGTTATTTGTCTCTGCTCCCCTAGAGATCTGTGAAGCACCCCAAACAATCCGTACTGCATCCTCATATTTTGCTTAAGGAGAAATTACATATTTTCAAACTTAGGTTTAGAATTCCTTCCCACAGTTCTGAGACGCTTCCTAAGGGTCTCAGAGTTTGCCATTTTGCTGCGGTGTAATCCACACCTTTGCTCCTAGACTTGCTGTCTCTGATTAGTATGGTGTCATTAACCTTGGCAGAGAGGACTTTCCTTGAAGGTGGAGCACGGAAGCCTTATACTCACAGCGACTATCAACACTTGTGGAGGCCCATGCCCTGCTGGCTCGGTTCCAGTGGCAGGAACCATGTTATTCCATCCCTTACATGGCCAAGCAGGACTCGGCATTTATTTATTATAAGTAGTCTGTATTATTTTGATCAGAATATTAATAATTATGGATTAGTTTGTAAAGAACTGAATATCATTAACCATTTCATTGGCTCTGTTTAACTGTCCTTTTTCTTTCAGAAAAAAATTTTTGGATAGGTATTTTTAGATCTTATACTTTAGGTTTTTTTGTTTGTTTGTTTGTCTTTTTTTTTGTATGTGTTAGAGGTTAGGGAGTTTCACTTTGTGGCCCTGGATGGTCTCAAACTCCAGGAATTAAATCATCTTGCTATTTCAGCCTCTGAAGTATCTGGGTCTATAGACTTATATCACTACAACTAATTTGGTCTTTTTGTTTCGTTTTATATTTTGAGTCATAGAGTATTGCTATGTAGCCCAGGATAGTCTGCTCTCATTAGCACTGATTGGCCTCAAGCTATAATAGTTTTTCTGCCTTTATTTCCTTGAGTGTTGCGATTATAGGCATATACTACCATACCTGGTTCTAAACTTGTACGTTGTTTAGTTATGTTTGTTCCTGGGTTTTGTATTTTCTGCTAATACTCTAAAGAGCATAGTTCATTTTTCTATAGTATTTACTAGCTGCTTTTTGTGGTAATGCACACATACCAGAAGTTTATCTTATTTTCTTGAATAAACAGCCAAAAAAAAGTACAGGATAGCAATAGTTTCCAAGGAAACTTGTTGCTTACTATGGTTATTAACAAAAAAATAGCATTTAAAAAAAAAAAGAAAGAAAAATACCTAAATCTATTGGTGAATTTTGCAAGGACTTTTTAGGGTAACTCCTTTGGGTGAATTCCCAAAGACCCAAGGGTATCTTTGGTAAACAATGTTAAAGAATGACTATTAAATGAGATCTACAAAGGTATGATGTAAAAGGTTGTACAAGCGATTACTCCATGTAATACATCTTAGCTATCAAATAGAAAGATTGATTGATGCCTAGAGGCTATATCATGATGAGTTTGATAATATCATTATCAAAAGGAACTATCATTTCATCTTAAAGTGACGTGGTTGGTGAATCCTCAGGTAATGACATGAATAGAATTTTATTTCTAAACATCTGGATCCATAAGGCTAATGTAGTGTGATGGCAACCTTAAGATAAATGGGTATCTGATTATGAAAATTAAGATAAGAAATAGACATTAGAAAGAAATCCATAGTTTCTTCAGATTAACAGTAAGAAAAAAGGGAGAAATATAGGATTTGGAAATAATAAATAGTGATGTAGATTAGAAATGGAGAGATATTAAGAGATGATGATGATGATGATGATGATGATGATGATGATGATACATTAAACTGGAAGGTATTTTGTATAGGAATATAAGCCTGAATAACAGCTAACATAAAGCAGTTGTCAAAGGTAGATGAAATAATGAGTTAAATTCTGTAGAAAAAGCCAAAGAAGGAGGGAGTCAAATTTAGAGAGAGAGAGAGAGAGAGAGAGAGAGAGAGAGAGAGAGAGAGCATAAAAAAAGAGAAGCAGGGTTAAGAAATGGAATGATCAACAATGTTGGATGCTGCCAAATAAAGTAAAGACTACAACATTCACTATGTTGTTGGAAAGTCTTTAGTAATTTGGTGAGAAGTTCTCTCTCTGTTCTAGAAACAAAATATGCTTTGTTGTAGCTTACAGCATAAATCAAATAGGAAGAAGGTGAGGAATAAGAAAACCAACAGAAAGCTCCAGTATAAGATTTTGTTTGGGGTAGCTTCTGTGAAGAAAAAAAGATTTCAGGCTCAAAATGGAGTTGGTCGTGCCATGGTAGGAAGATGCCAATGGAAAGTGCAGATTGAAAGAAGAGGAAAGAACTGAACACCTGCTCAGAGGAGCGTGGGGTCAGGATGGGCAGGGAAACACTTTTGGACATGAATGACATATACATCCCCTCCCTGTAACAGGTAGGTTTTATGGGTAGCGGTAGCAAGCTGAGGGACTTTACGTTCCTTTTTTGTTGTGTTAAAGGAAGCAAATCAGTGAAGTGCACCTGAGAGTAGAGACTAGCCTAGGAAACAAATCAAGGCTCTAGTAGTTGCTTAGGGAGGTGGGGGGTTTGTTTTCTAGGGGTTTTTTTAATATGTATTTTAATTGGGGGAAGGTGGTATACACTAGCTTAGTAATGTCTGAAGTCATTAAAAAATTAGAAGACAACAAAATTGTGGGAAAGACAATTATGGAAAAGGAACTTGTTTAGGGTCAAATAAGAAGTAGAGTTATCAAACAACTAGAGATAGAAAGTCAGCCTGGTACTCTTTTATCATATAGCATTATATTCTTTTCCGCTTACTTATGCAAGGTTTTTGTTAGATGGTTGAAAAAAATATGGTATGGTTTGTTTCAGATGATATCATAAGCTACCACAAATGACATTTTTTTCCAATTAACCATGAACATATTAAGTAGATAGCAGTACCTACAATAAAGGATTGTGCTATCTATCCACAAGAATAGCACAATCCTTTATTGTAGGTATTGCTATCTACTTAATATGTTATCATTTTTCTTGATATTTTCTCTCCAGTTTTACTTCACACCATTTTATTTGGTAGAGCTTTATGTCTCATCTTTGAATCCTGGCTGATAACTTAGTATATTAAATGCATTAGGTGGTCAGTCAGTAAATGCTGGTTAATACATTAACTGTGGGATCCTCTGTTCTTTGTTTCCCATCCCTCCGAGGCTCCTCCTTTTTGTCCTTTCTGCTCAGCTGTTGGTCTATTAACTTGATATTTTCTTCCCATGGTATCTTTTCTTTGATAGTTTCAATGCTGTAAGAAAGAAAAACAACAAACCAATCAGATAAATGATGTTAAATGATACTAAACCAGGCCCAGTGACACACACCTGTAGTCCCAGCTATCTTAAAGATGCTGAAACTGAACCCTGTGAGCCCAAGAACTCAGGCTAGTCCAGGAAGTATATCCTGCCTCTTAAAAAATAATTGATAAAATCTAGTTTTAAAACTGAAATAGTAAAAGAAAATACACATTAGCAATAGTAGGTTGTTAGCTTTATGACCATGTTTTTCTAATAATTTTTCCTTTTCATTAAAGCACTTGGCCGATACTTACTTTTTTTTATTTACAAATATTTCAGATGTTTTAAGCAGAAATAAAGATGAAGAGCCAACTGTGAAAAAGGAACTTGAGAAAGACATCGAACCACAGGGTGTAATAGTTACAAGAATCAAAAGCGAAATTGATCAAGATCCTATGGGTAGCGAAACCTTTGAACTTGTTGGTAGGTTAGATAAACAAAGAGGGATCTTTTTATGGGAAATACCACGTGACTCTCTGACAGAGGAACAGAAACTATTTAGAGGACACACTAATGTTCAAAAGAGACCAAACTCAGAAGAGAAATGTCATAAATGTGAAGAATGTGGAAAACGTTTTGTCCGCAAGGCCCATTTCATTCAGCATCAAAGGGTCCACACTGGTGAGAAACCTTTTCAATGCAATGAGTGTGGGAAAAGCTTCAGTAGAAGTTCCTTTGTTATTGAACATCAGAGAATTCACACTGGGGAACGACCCTATGAGTGTAATTACTGTGAGAAAACCTTTAGTGTGAGCTCTACCCTTATTAGACACCAGAGAATCCACACTGGAGAAAGGCCTTACCAGTGTAATCAGTGTAAACAGAGCTTCAGCCAGAGAAGGAGTCTTGTGAAACACCAAAGAATTCACACTGGTGAGAAACCCCATAAATGCAGTGACTGTGGGAAAGCCTTCAGTTGGAAATCCCACCTTATTGAGCATCAGAGAACACACACTGGTGAGAAACCCTATCACTGTACCAAATGCAAGAAAAGTTTTAGTCGAAACTCACTGCTGGTTGAACACCAGAGGATTCATACCGGAGAAAGACCTCATAAGTGTGGTGAATGTGGGAAAGCGTTTAGATTAAGTACATACCTTATACAACACCAAAAAATACACACTGGTGAGAAGCCTTTTCTTTGTATTGAATGTGGAAAGAGTTTCAGTCGGAGCTCGTTCCTTATTGAACATCAGAGGATCCATACTGGTGAACGTCCTTATCAGTGCCAAGAGTGTGGGAAAAGTTTCAGTCAGCTTTGCAACCTTACTCGTCATCAGAGAATTCACACGGGGGACAAACCCCACAAGTGTGAGGAGTGTGGCAAAGCCTTCAGTAGAAGCTCAGGTCTCATTCAGCACCAGAGAATACACATCAGGGAAAAGACTTCTCCATTCAGTGAAACTAAGGAAAGTTTTGATCCAAACTGCAGTCTGGTTATACAGCAGGATATCTACCCTAAGGAGAAATCATACAAATGTGATGACTGTGGGAAAACGTTTAGTGTCAGTGCTCATCTTGTACAGCATCAGAGGATCCACACTGGTGAGAAGCCCTACCTGTGTACTGTCTGTGGGAAAAGCTTCAGTCGGAGCTCCTTTCTTATCGAGCATCAGAGAATCCACACTGGGGAGAGACCCTATCTGTGCAGACAGTGTGGCAAAAGTTTTAGTCAACTTTGTAATCTCATCCGCCATCAGGGCGTTCACACTGGTAGTAAGCCCCACAAGTGTGAGGAGTGTGGCAAAGCCTTCAGTAGGAACTCAGGTCTCATTCAGCACCAGAGAATACACACAGGAGAGAAGCCTTATAGGTGTGGAAAATGTGACAAAAGTTTTAGTCAACAGCGCAGCCTTGTCAACCATCAGAAGATCCATGTGGAGGTGAAAACCCAGGAAATTTATGAATGTGATGCTTGTGGTGAAGCCTTTACTTGTCAGGTTTCTCTAATTCAGCATCAAAAGTTGCATATTATGTGGATGCAGTAAAATTAGAGATATTTTAATGCTTAAATTTGAGACTAGCTACCAAAGTGCAGTTTTAATATGGCCCAATGTGGGTCAAATATAGTGATTAAAGCGAATACTTGTTGGCTTCATGCAGAATCATTTCTAAAGATCCTATGAACAGTGGACAGTGCCTGTGGGGAACTGACTTGTGATTACTAGTTGTTTTCATAGCCACAGAGATTTGTTGATTTAACTAAGCCTCTAACCTTTCATTATAGTCGACTGGGAAAAGCATACGAGGAACGTTCTGAAGGGCATAGTGAAATTAGTGTACCAGAACAGGGAGCAGCTGATCCTAGGAAGCTAGGAATAATTCAAAAATCTTATGTTACCATCTCCTGTAGTTGCCCTTCAGTTCTGTGAAGTTTGACTATACATGTCAAACCTCAGTGATTAAGCAAATGTAATTTGTGAAAGTCCAGATAATTTCAAAGTTGCCAAACTGTTTATAAATTTGTGTGGAAAATTAGTAGGTGAAAGTTTGGGGCTCCAGTACTTCCCAGGTTAATAAAGGCGTGAATCATTAAGTTGTGAAGGCATTTGTTAGTGTTAACAACTAATAAAGGTATTACCAAGGAATCTTTGGGAGTGCCTCCTCCTGAGCCCCAAAATGAGCCCCAAAAGATAATTACTGATTTATTTTGTGCTGCCTCATCTGTGAAATCTGTTTGTAATACTATACCAACATTACTTTATTATTCCCACATAATCAGGAACATGTAAAGAAAGATGTACGTATTTTGATTACCAAGAATTGGAAATAATAATAAAAAAAATGACCTAAAATGTATGCTAGAAAGCTGAAATGTTTTGGTATTGCTTTAGGTTTTATGGTAGGTTTGCATGCAAGATTTAAATTTTTATTTCTTAATTCTAGGTCCTCCTTTAGTTAACACTTATATACCTATTAATTTATCTATTTTAATCATTAAAACCTATTTGGGTTTTTATTTTGTGCATTATTTGTTGCTTTAGGTTAATATCAGTCCTAATAGACTACTGTGTTCTGAACATCAGAATCAAAGATTTGAAGGAAATTCCTCCCTTCTCCTTGTGACTCATTAACATTTTTCTTGAATACTTCAATATAAGATTAAGTGTGGGTTTTTACATATCTGAGTATAGAGTTCCAAATTGAGGTTCCATTAGAACCTCAACTCAAACCTTATTAATTTGAGCAAATGCCCCTTTTCCTATATACTGCCAGTTCTAAAACTAATTTCCTAGTTTCTTCTCACCTCAAATATTGTGCATGTTTATATAAATGTTGAGGCTGTATATGTATGTAAGATACCTGTCTGTACATTCTTTTGCTATATTGTCATTATACTGTTTAGATGTTTAAAACAGTTCATTTTAAACACTAGGTCCAGGTGTTAGGTGCCTTAGTCGAAAGCCCCCTGATACCAAGACTGGAGTTCCTGGTAGAAGGAGAGAGAACAAGTACAATTTATCGGGATTTCCACATTTCTACTACAGGCACATAATCTCAAACACATAAAATAATTTTTAAAACTACCCTATGTATTAAATTTCACCTGCCATAGATCATCCCAGTTTATTTTATACCAGTGGTTCCTAGGTCAAGGCCTCAAATAATGATGAGGCTTTTTAATACGCATCTCAATTAAAACAAAGAGGGGGGAGGGAGAGTGTCTTAGTCAGGGTTTCTATTCCT
>NC_034595.1:3961287-3964215 GCF_900095145.1 Mus pahari
GAAGGAAGGAAGAAGAAGAAGAAGAAGAAGAAGAAGAAGAAGAAGAAGAAGAAGAAGAAGAAGAAGAAGAAGAAGAAGAAGAAGAAGAAGAAGAAAAGCAGCCTTAATCCAAAGTGTGTTTTCACTAAAAGCTTAGATAAGCTAATTCATTCTAAGAACAAATCCATAATTCCTTATCTAATGTCTTAAGATCATATGTTTCCAAAATCATATCTTTTCAGATTTTGTGGGGAAAATCCAATGCTGGCTCTCCTCAGGGCCTTGGCAGTGCCTCAAACACATTAATTCCTTTATTCACCAATAATGACAGACAGCCTCTGGTCAATTTTTCCACCAAGTAACTTCCTGGAAACTTCTATAAAAACTCAAAGTTTCCAGAACATTTATTTTAGAACTGTGACTAACAGGTTATGAGATTGTTCAGATGTACTGTCTTGTTTCTTCTCTCAACCACATAAATGCATAATTTATAGATGAATAAAACAACAGTGTGTGATGCATCCATGCTCCCATAGCTAAGTGGTAATGCCAGCTTTTGAATATAGTTGGGGTTTGTAATGCTATGATAAAATATTATGACCATAAACAACTTGGGGAGGAAAGGGGTTGTTTTATCTTAAGGTTTACATCATGACAGGACATCAGGGCAGGAACACAAGCAGGAATCTAAAGGCAGGAGCTGAAGCAGAGGGCATGGGGGAATGGGTATTGGCTTGCTCCCCTCCATAGCTTGCTCAGCCTGCATTCTCTTAAGCACCCAGGACCACCTGTCCGGGGTTAGCACCAACCACAGTTAGCACCGCCCCCAGGACCATCTGATGGAATCCTTTTCTCAAATGAGGTTCTTAAATGACACTAGCTCATGCCAAGTTGACACAACACTAGCCTACACACAAAATTTAAAACGTGCTCTTCTTGAAGAGTTTTCAAACTATAGTAGCCCAACTCTCACTAACTGGATTTGAGACCTTGGAAGACCTCTTAGGGCACTAGAACTCAGTTTGCTCCTCTTGCTGTGAGACCCCTGAATATCTAAATCATGTGGACCTATAGTCCATTTTGGGCTTGGACTTTGGCCTTGCCTTCCCTGTGATGTCTGTAGTCCTTTGAAAGCTTGTCACATACAGTGTGAATTATTAAAAATAGTATTTTTGTAAAGTGTAATGGAGGCTTTTTGAAATCCAGCTTTCTCTCCCAAGTCTCTTTAGATTATTAATGTCTTTGAAGGTCTTTCAGTTAGCGCCACATAATTACAATTTGTTTTAGCTTTTTTCTTCTTCTTTCTCATTTCTCTTCCCCTGTTTCTCTAACTCCCCCAGTCATGCCCTGATTCTTCAGAGGGGGAAAAATATCAAATTTCTAAGTTTATTACTTTTACCATTTAGGCAATTCTCTTTTAGTTCTTAATATCTATGTCTTCAAATACATCTTCTAGTAACTAATTAAAATATTTTCTGACATAAAGACAGTTTGTTTTCTGTCTCTTTCCCTTGATTATTTCTAGTGTCACTTAAATGTCACCTCCTCCTGTATTACAAGTACCTAGTTAGCAGCTCCTCCCCTCACTTAGCAACCCCAAGTCAGTGTCTTGTTTTTCTTTACTGTTTAAGCTTGTTTGGCATGAGGATATCGTATTTCCCCTAAAGACAAAATTTCTTATACTTTATAAGTTTATAATAAGATTTTTATTTTAGTATCTATTTATTTGATGATCAGAAAGATGGTAGGAACTGAGGTTTAAAGTCATTTAATTGTTCTTGTCATGTTACTCAGAATTCAGAAAATTAATGTAAATAAGATTTCAATAGGTTATAGCCCTTCAGTACAAAAGGTATGTCAGTAGCTAGAGAAAGTATAAATAAATCCTCTTTCCCCAGGAAACTGTAAATTACCTTGACCAAAGATAAAAGTCTGATTATAGTAACTTCGTGTTTAACCATTAATGGCATCTAAAAGGTTAATATAATTTGTAGGTAGAAGAGGTCAGTCACTCAAGGTGCTACCAACAAGCTTATAGGACAGGACATGGAAAGACTAAAGTTCCTTGTCATTACATTAAAACCTGTATGATCAATGTTCCAAGTTCTAAATTCTAGTCTGTGAAAACAATGGCAGAAACATTTGACTATTTCAATGAAAAAAAAAAAAAAAACCTGAACGAAAAGCAGTACCTTCTACCAAAACATGCCTTGAAGACATCACCTGGCTCCTGAGATATAAATCCAAATTCAAATGGACTGCCAATGTGAGTTCCACCCACACCTCCACCATTTAATCCTTCTTTGTCATATTTTGTCACAGATTTGATAACACCTTGTCTACTTGTTTGAATCTTCTTTCTAGTTCATTATTCTCTGGATGTTCATCTGGATACCGCCATAGTGTCATATTTCTTTTTTATTTCTTTTTTCTTGTTTTATTTTTGACTTTTAAGATACGGTTTCTCTGTGTAGCTCTGACTGTCCTGGGACTCACTCTGTAGCCCAGGCTGGCCTCAAACACAGAGATCCGCCTGCCTCTGCCTCCTGAGCACTAGGATTAAAGGCGTGGCCACCATCACCCAGCACATCATTTTTAAATGTGCCTTTTTAGTATCCTCCAGTGAGGTATGTCTTAGCGTACCTGCACTAGTAATCTACTGTGTTTTCACAGATCACAAAAAGTCTGAAATCTGAAGCCTACTTGCTCTACTGAGACTGAAAGCGAAGTTTATTCAAGGCCAGTACTGAATAAGCTATAATCTTTGTCTCAGGGCTTTGTGATACAGAGTGTATGTTTTTGCTTATTGCCTGAAATGAATGCAGTAAGAAATGCTGTTCTACACAGGGCCCCCAGTGGAGGAGCTAGAGAAAGTACCCAAGGAGCTGAAGGGGGATGCAACCCTGTAGGTGCAACAACAATATGAACTAACCAGTACCCCCTGAGCTC
>NC_034595.1:3965225-3972098 GCF_900095145.1 Mus pahari
GTGAGTTCCAGGACAGCCAGGGCTATACAGAGAAACCCTGTCTCGAAAAAACAAAAAACAAAAAACAAAAATCGTTTTGAAAACTAGGCCTGAGCACTGACAGCAAAAAACTAAAATTATGCAACTGTTGTTTATTGCACAGCTGGGTGACCAGCTTGACTTTGAGAGGAAATTGTAGTTCTGTGTCACAAAACCTGGATTCCTGGAGAGGAGTGTGCCAAGTCAGAAGGTACGTTCTCTACACTCCATAGGTTGGAAGAGTTGAGTCTCTGTTGCAGCTTAGTATTTTCAAATATTCTCAAGCTAGAAGTCTAGACTGGCTGTTCTCAAGTATGACTGCATATTGGAAGCCCCAAAAGGATTCTTATTTAATCTGGTAGAGTTTCTAGTGTAATGTAGCTAAAGGGACCATCAGCCACTTGACTGTAGTGAGCATCCGGAGCTGAAGATGCACTGCAGTGAGCATCTGGAGCTGAGGATGCGCTGCAGTGAGCATCTGGAGCTGCGGATGCGCTGCAGTGAGCATCCGGAGCTGAGGATGCTGACTATTGGGTTCATATCTGGTATAGGCAAAGACAATGAAATGCAGGATCCATCAACAAGAGCAGAAAAGTGAAACTACCAACCAAAGGTTCATACACGTTTTATTTCTTTTTCTGTGGCTGTGCCTCTTCTCCAACCAGCCTCTGGTAGCTATGTTTATTAAAATGCCCTTCTCTGTCCTCTGCTTCCAAGCTGCTTTTCTCAGTCATGGCTGTGTGCATGGAAGACTGGCTTTCTTTGGAGAGCCTGTTCTTTTCTTGGATGAATGTTCTGGAACACAGGGAACTGGATGTGTTCAGAGACTATTGGGTGACATGCTCATACTCGGGTTTCAAAGCTGATTCAGCTTTTCTCTTGTGTTTATGATTCGCATGTGTTGTGTTTTCAGAAGTTCAATCAAATGTTATCTAATTTCCAGGGCTGACTGAAGTCGTTCAGGTCTCCAACCAAAATATTTAGGAGAACTGGGGCCTGAGTGGTGATGACAGTACCTAATAGGTGTAAGAGGCTGTGAAGAGCGACTGGGTGGCAGCAGCACCTGAAGAGCCTGTGTGAACGTACTGTCCTTGGGCCGCCTGACAGTTAGCCTGAAAACCAAATATAAGAGAAGATGCTGAATTAAGGATCGACAGAGCTTGGCTTGCTGCTCTCTTCTGCTCCTTTGAAACCACCTACCCTTCCGTTTGATTATGTTAACTCTTCACAGTAATGCTGCTGAATATTGCTGTTGGTGCCCCTTCCTTCTGTCTTCTCCCTTATTCTCCCATTGTTCCGGTTATCTGTTTGTCAGGTTTGAGGCTCATATCATTCACTGCCCCCCCCCTTTCCTGTTTTTCTAAGACTAACAACAGTCCCTTACAGTCCCATATCCTGTAGGTTCTTCTAGCTTCAATGGCCCTCATTCCCTAACCTCACCTTCCACTCGGACTTACTTGACATTCATTCATACCATCCACTCTCTCTCCTAGAACTTTAAACTTAAACTCTCTGAGCACAGTGCCTGTATCTGCTCTGTTCACCCCAGTCCTTGGATCACTGAGCTTATTTCAAACCTAATATTTACTAGTAGACTAAACTCATTTTGGTCCTTGTTTCTCCTGAACACCTTTCTGGGTCTTTTCCCAATCCTTTTGTTTTTAAAGTAGAATAGCTTTTATTTATTCTTCGACAATTTCATATGTGTAAACAGTACATCTTGATCATATAGGTAACCCCGACATCTCAGTCCCACTTCCTCCAGGAATCCTCAGTACTTCACCTCTGTGCTTCGTGTCCTGTCCATTTTAGTTTTTTGTCAATAACCCACTGAGTCTAATTAGAGCTTCATGTTGAAATTCCTTACAAAATCCTTAAGTGACCACCTTTCTCTTTGTTGGAAATGTTTGTTGAGGGGAACTGGTATGCTCCTCTATGCTAATCTCAGGACCTTTGATTTTAATTTCTCTCTAGCATGTTATATCGCTCCCTTGAAACTCTGTTCCTGTGATCCTTGGGTCATCCTACAATGTAATTAGTGGTTTTCACCATGTCCTTTCTTATGACAATTTCCAAATGAAAGGCATCTCAAGTTCAGGAGATGAGAAGAAGTAGTCTTTTTATCTCCTTTTCCCTGAAGTACCTTGATTGAGAAACTTTTTCTCTTTTATTATCAACTGTCTGCCAAGGGTAGAAAACCCAAAACCCTTTCTAACCCCACTCTTCCTATTGAACTGTTTTATCACATTGTTCATACCTCGTAGACACTATCTGTAGGAACATTGTCCAAACAAGAATGCCAGGTCTCAGGTACCAACACTATGAAGAAGACAAGAGAGACTAGCTTCTTACCACGGCCCGCTTCATGAAAGCTTCCTGGGTTGCCTTCTTGTTTGCGGCCTTACCACCCCAGGCAGCCAATGCACTGGCCTGGAGGGCTCTTCCATATGAAAAGCTTAGTTTCCAGGGCCTTGGTAGAGGGCAGCGGTTGATAGCATTGAGGTTAAGTGTAGCATCCTCCTCACTCATGCCTCCAGACAAAAAGCAGATACCTGCAATGTGAGAGGTCATTTTACTATATAGTCCCAGCTTGGAAAAACAAGCAATAGGCCTAAAAGCAATATAATGCCTTAGTCTTTCTTCTACTGGATTTGTGTGGGACTAGGTCACAGAACTCAGTTTGCCCTTGCTGAGAAGAGAAGGTCTCTGATAGGGAGGGTAGTGAAATGCTGAAGAAATGCACAAATATGAACCTTCAGGTAAACTGAAAAAGATACTTAGCATCGCACTGTAGGAGATAAAAGTATTGGGTGCCTGTGAGGTAGAAGGTGATATCATGTTTCAAGGATCCAAACAGTCTCCATACCAATGCAGATGTTTGTGGCTATCTTCTGAAGGATTAAAACCTAAGACCCTACATCTGAGGAGAAAGAAGGCATTACCAGGAACAGCTGCAGGAACAGTTCTGTGGAGAGCTGTGACAGTGGCCATAGCCACTTGCTCTGGTGTATACTTCTTGGTGCAGGCATGTCCAGCAGTCACCATGTTTGGCTTTAGCAGGGTACCTTCTAGGTAAACGTGATGGTCATTGAGAGCCTTGTAGACAGCAGCCAGGACCTGAAGAACAAGGGAACAAATGATGAAGCTTGGAGTAAATCTTAGAATCACCTGATGCTGGCACTTCTGTATTATAGGGGTGTAGGATGAAGTAATCCATCTGTATCCTGGTCAAAGCTTCTAAGATCCCCAAGTCTCCTCTGGGCCATGTATTTGCAAACGATATCACTGAGCTGTACCACATGGGACCATCTCTACAGCTAGCTGTGCCTCTGCATGAACTACTGTCATGGCTTTATTCCGTAGACAACCCTCATCTCTTCCCACTTCCTTGTTCAGTGTCGCCATCTGAGTCGGACTTTATTCAGTAGTCTGTGACATCTAAACCAGCCTCCATTTTCCTATGGAATCTTCATGATAATAGTACCATACATTTTAGAAACATTTCTTTCCTCTCCTATTTCAGACCACACTTTGTTTTTACATGTTACATGTGGAGAAATTCAGGTGAGGTAACACTGTGTCTGGCATACCTTCTCATGATTTATCAAGAAAATCAGTCTTTCAAAACTTCTATGGCTGATTTAGAAAGTCCCATGAGAACAGCATGGTTCATACTCTCGCATGTGAACCTTTTAAGATTTCACAGTGTACACACAGAATTGAGGTCCAAAAGAGGCAACGTGCCTTGTCCCAGGTCCCACAGTAGGCAAAAGGACTGTCAATTCCAAATCTTATAAGACACTATACACTGAAATGTTGGGGTTCATAGACTCCTCTTTCCCTTTCCTGTGCTACCTAAGATACTAAACTAAAAGTTATTTCTGAAATTCCTCTATTATGTGTTTAAGTAAAAGCTTTTTCTTAAAATAAAAATTTGTAACCGGAGTGGAGAACTTTATGTTCAAAACCCACCTTCTCAGAAACATACTGGCAATGCTCCAGGTCATGGTCTCCATCAGGAAGCACCTCTGGCTCAACAATAGGGACCAGCCCATTCTGAAAAGGAAAAATGGGAGGAGACACAAATGAAGTAATGCTCACTCTGCCAGGGAGCAACCAACAGATGTGGCTGAAAGGAAAGGATGGTGTTAGGGAGAAATGCTGTGTTGTTTAGTTGACGATGGTTAAAAGAAATGTATGGAGTATCTTGTAGCTTAGACACACACACAAAAGCAAAGTTAAAGAAGAGCTGTTCTGGAATGGGTGTTAAAATGCAAACATTTAATTTCTATGTCTTATTCTAACTACACACGATTGTAGCTATCTTAAGAAACTAGAAGCTACCCTTCCCAAACCACCAAGTTTAACACTAAGAAATATCCTCTACTATGAATTAATGGAGTGCTTACAGTTCTCACTGGAAATTTCCAGGTACCTACAGCTCCACTAATCTTAACAAAATATCCACAGTTGCAAATCAAATTTAACTCTAATACAGAAATACATCAACTCATGTTGTCTGGACACATTAGCATCCAGTCATCATTCTAGCAGAAACAAGTTGGGATCGAGATTAGTTCCAACTTACCACCCTCTAGCTAGGAGTCTAAGATGATGATCTCTGGGATAGTATGAAGTAGAAACAAGCAGATTTCCTGCCTCTAGAACACTGGTTCTCAAGCTGTTCACAACCCCTCCAGGGGCTGCAAGTCAGCTACACTGTATATAAGATATTTACATTATGATTCAGAACAGTAGCAAAATTACAGTTATGGAGTAGCAACAAAATTATGGTTTGGGGTTACTATACTACAACATGAGGAACTGTATTAAAACGTTTACAACATTAGGAAAGTTGAAAACTGCTGCTCCAGGACCTTTTTTTTTTTTTTTTTTTTTAACCTCAACCGAAACAAAAAAAAGTTTTTTTTGTTTTGATTGGGGGTTTGTGTGTGTGTGTGTGTGTGTGTGTGTGTGTGTGTGTGTTGCTGTTTCAGGACCTTTTATTTTATTTATTTATATTCTAAACATTGCCCCTTCCTGATATTTTTACGATTTGGCATATAGAACAGTGATAGAGATCAGCAGTTGATAGCATTGACCCTGAAGTCATAGGTTAATAGGATTCCTACTGGCACATACACACACACACACACACACACACACACACACACACACACTTTTGGTTGTATCCAATTTGATGTCCAAGATTATGTCTGATTATAATGTAATTGAAAAACAAGACTCTGAAGGAAGGAAGGGTCTATTTTTAGCACAGGATGACAGGAGAGCACCTGCTGACAGATGCTGGCATAGCGAGCCAGAGCATTGGCATTTTCTTGGATAGCAAGGCTGGAAGGACACTGGTCAGAGATCCTCAACACAGCACGCCACTTCCCAAAGTCAACTCCATCTTTCTTGTACTGAGCACAGCGTTCAGAGAGGCCATCAAGCCCTGCAAGTCACAACAGAAAGAAGGGAGGGGCTTATTTGCACCCTGTGCCTAGTCCATGGGGCTTCTCATTAAGCAAAGGACTTTTCCAATGGCATCTGAGTCCCCACAAGAACGCAGATGCCTTCCTAATTGGCTTGCTTGTGAAAGATGAGAATTCTGTCTTACTCCTGCTTGACCCTCATCAACCTAGTCATTGTTTTATCCACAGTTGGCTCAAGGAGGTGCCCTGCTTGTGTCTGAGAACTAAGAATACCCAAACAATAAGCACTGATCCCAGGATGGAGCCCAAGACTCAGATTTAATAACCCCAGTTTTTGACATATTTGATGTAATCTAAGTAAAACCTAGGGAACTCATAGTTAAAAACAATCCTCATAAATGTGGAAATTGATGGTCTTTAAATGTCCTGACCATAAATCTGGAACAAGTGGAAAGTGACAGCTGAGATTCAAATTCTGCTGAGCTAACCCGGTTGACGGATGGGACTAAATTCTTGGACAAGGAATATCTTTCGAAAAGATCTGTTTAACATATTCTGGAAAAAGGATCCAAACTGGCCCCCAAACCTGAGGTCTTTCCTCTCTACTACTCCTGGAATTTTCTGTAAAAATAGTGTTTCCAGATACAGTGTGTCTTTCCTAGGCAACATATTGAGGTAAGTACTATATATAAGTACAGAGTTTAAGATAGGCTATAACTCGTCTGCAACGTAGACATTGTTGCCCATTTTATTGTGATAGAACTAAGGATTGGCCCAGAGTCACACAATTATTAAATGGAAGAGGGGATGTAGCTCCGTGGTAGAATGCTTGCCCTGCATGTGTGTAGCCCTGGGTTCAATACCCAGTACCCACAAAGCTGGGTAGTCTAGCTTATTCCCATAATCCAATTCTCTGGAGACTGAGACAGAGGTGGGTTGCAGTGAGTTCCAGGCCAGCCTGAACTAAAGAGTGAGACTATCTCAAAAAACAACAACAACAACAACAAAAACAAACAAACAAACAAAAACAAGGATGACTACTCGGCTCAGTAAACAAAAATGCTTGCTGCTAATGGTGACCAGAGTTTGAGCCCCAGAACGCCCATACTGGAAGGAAAGGACTAAGTTATCTTCTGACCTACACACACACAGTATGATACAGGCACATGTGGACACCCACGTGCTTGCGCGCGCATGTGCACACACACACACCATAAAAAGAAAAAATATTAGGGATATAGGTTAGCTGTAGAGAGGCTGCTTAGTATGCTGAAGGCCCTGGGTTCAATCTGCAGTAGATGCAGGACAAGAAGGAAGGAAGGAAGGAAGGGAGGGACGGAGGGAGGGAGGGAGGAAGGAAGGAAGGAAGGACAGAAGGAAGGAAGGAAGGAAGGAAGGAAGGAAGGAAGGAAGGAAGGAA
>NC_034595.1:3972850-3996434 GCF_900095145.1 Mus pahari
GGAAGGAAGGAAGGAAGGACAGAAGGAAGGAAGGAAGGAAGGAAGGAAGGAAGGAAGGAAGGAAGGAAGGAAGGAAGGAAGGACAGAAGGCAGGCAGGGAGGGAGGGAGGAAGGGAGGGAGGGAGGGAGGGAAGGGAAGGATAGGAAGAAGGAGGTAGGGAAGGAAGGCTGGCAGTCTGGACTGGGTATGTATCTCAGTGGCAGAGCTTTTGCCTTGTGATATTGGAACGCCCCTTGGTTCCATCTCCAGCACCAAGGAGTGTTTGGAGAAAGCGGGAAGATGAAAACAAACATGCAGGTATACCTGCTGGTGTTAGAACTGATAGTCACCCTTCCTCCTTTCCGTCACTTGCCTTCAAGTCTACCCTACCTGGCATTCTTTGTCTTATCAGTAGACAAGGTTCTTACCTTGAATGGTAGTCTCTTTGTTTGTTCCTGCAAGCGGAGCACCTCCTTGGTCCAACTGTGGATAAAACAATGAACAGGTTGATGAGGGTCAAGCAGGAGTAAGACCAAATTCTCATCTTTCACAAGCAAGCCAATTAGGAAGGCATCTGAGTCACTGTGGGGACTCAAATCCATTCAGTTTACAGCAGAAGGGAGATTGCCTGCTGGGAACCCAGTGTCAGTCCTGCCCTACACAAGCATCTGCCCCCTCAGGCACTGTGTTCAGACAGTAGATAAGAGATTAGGAGTGCAATATCTGCTCAAAGTGAGAGAGAGGTAGGTAGCCTGCGGTTCAGCGCCCCACGGGCTCCAATTGTCATTCCTACCCTCTAAAGTAAGGAGAGAAGTTAAATCTACCTCTGTATGCCGTGTGATGGATTAAGCAGTGCTTGCAGCTGTGTGTATTCAATTCATGCTTGTTTTCACTGGAGAACTGCACACTGCATTAAAGACTCAGGAAGAAGACAGGACAAGTGCTTTAATAAAAACAACTGTGGACTGAGAAGCTGCAGGACAGAGCCTGATTTAAAACCAGGTTTTAAATCATGCGTGGAATCATGAGTATCTACTCATTGTCTCAAGAAATGAGGAAATAGGTATGCAGAAACACTAATGTCCCGACGAAACAAACAAAACAAAACAAAACAAGCAAAAACCCCTGGCTGAAAAGAGAGCAGTGGACTAGGAACCTGGAGAGGCTCCAGGTCTCCACCTGAGGAAGAGTATGGAACGGAGTGAGAAACGAAGGTGCGCTGTTGAGGTCAAACCTTGTGCTATCCAGGGTGCTGGGAGCTGGCCCAGGAGAAGGCCGAGTGAAGTAGGAGTCGGGGTATTCACCTTGATGCCCACCACAATCCCCTTCTGCTTGAGAACGTTTCTGAACAGATTTCCCTGGCTGTCCTTCTGGTAGAGGGTCTCGTGGAAAAGGATCACTCCGCCGATGCTCTGGCTGATGGAATTGTCCACACTAAAGAGGAGTTCACGGAACTGCCTTCGGTTCTCTTCGGTGTTCTCCACCTTTATCCTTTGCAGGCGGTTTCCCATGGTGCCTAGGGAGGTTGGCCAGAGGTAGCATGAGGGAAAGCAAGCCAGTGCTAGAGTGTTGTCTTTCCCCATGCTCAATATTTCTTTCTCATGGGGTGAGAAGCAGGAACCTCTTCCCATTCCTCCTAAACCTAGATCTTCAAAGTTTCTACGTGGGTTTTGGTCTTCAAAGAAGGAGACAGTAGTTGCTCTAAGACTGATGACTGGGAAATATACAGGCTGCCATGTAGGGATCCGGTGGATGTGAAGGCTCTTTGGGATGTGAAAGGCCCTCTAGCCCTCTCCTCTCCTCTCCCCTCCCCTCCCACTTCACTTCTGCCCCCTCCCTTCCTCTCCTAAATCTCTTGGATACCCATGCAGTGGAAGAAGGGATGGAACAGGCTCTTAATTTTAGCTTTAATAATTTTAATGTAGACTATGCAAGACTTCTAAGCTCTGCCCTATATGCATCCTGTGACTTGCTCAGACACAAGCCTGCCCTAGTCTAGGTGTCTCCCTCTCTAGGGTGGTTTAGCCTAAACTGAATTCTCCTTAGCAGCAGGTCCAAACTAGGATAAGGCAGAGCTCACAAACCAGTTCTGTTTTGCATGACAAATACCACATGGTTTTTGCTTGTTTGTTTGTTTGTTTGTTGTTGTTTTTCTGTTTCCCTTCAGGGCAAGTTCTCTATGCCCTGTCCACAATACACAGTTATAAAGAATTGACAGTTATGAATTTCCCCTTGGTTATTGAATTTCTGACTTCTACAGGCTGGATTCCTAATATGGAGGGCCTGAGTTTCTTCCTTTGGTATTCTAAAATCTTCTTGTTAATACTCTAGGGCTCTAATGGTCTACAACACTCACTAAGTACATAAACCTTTCCTTCCTGTGAGAGGAAGGAGACTGTCTTTTCCAGGGTACAAGCATGGTACGCTCTTGTGTGGCATAACTTTCTTACACTCACCCACAGATTCATCTGCAGCCAGGATGCCCTTCCCATTGGCAACAATGCGCTGGGCAATTTCAGAGAGCTCCTTCTTCTGCTCTGGGGTTAGGGCTGGAAACCGGTGAGCCATGATGACAGGTCTACAAAAAAAAAAAAAAAAAAATACAGGACTACAGGACAACTGTACGCACAGCTCTGGGTGTCTCTGATGGATTAGTGGCCAGGGTAGTTAAAATGTGCAGACAGGCTAGATGGGCCCGTTGACACTTCTGGGCCATTTTCAATGATCCCTGTTGTGTCCCCTTCATCTGAGTGAGGGTGGTTTTTCATGATGGATAAGGTAAGATGACAGATGTTCAGGGTGAAGGTAAGATGTCAAATACTCATAGTTGCCCTAAATAGAAGACTTCCAAGGAGATCTTTAGGCTCACTGATCATGAGGCTGAACAACTAAAAATCTGTCAAATGGAAAGAGTGGGCTTTCTGTCCTGTGAATTTTGGTGGCTTGTGGATATTCTAAATGGCCATGACTTACCCCCTCCCCTCCCCAACTTTCCTCTGTTAAGTCTCTAGTACCACCAGATTATTCTCTAGGGGACAATTTTAAGAGGGGAAACATATGCTTGTTCTTAAAGTTAACCTCCCTCTGACTTTGGATTAGAGCACAGGGTTAATTTTCCTTTCATTTAACCATCTATGAGACTACTTGTGTTGTATCACTGAGAAATTTTCCCAAGAGTCTCTGGACTAAGAGGAGTTCTGAACACCAGAAATCAAATGGTGTTCTCTGCTGCAAGCATCCTCTCTGCTGAGCATAGAGAGACACCTCCACATACCCAAGCAGCCCTCTACGGAGCAGCAGCCTGAGCTCCAAGTTGGAAGAAAGCTAACTTGCCACCCAACTTTATCCTTTAGCCACCTCTTCCCATTCTCTGTATCTCTTTGCGGGAAGTTCTCAGAATCCTGTCCCTGGGGATATAAGGAACCAAGGCCTGCCTAGCTAATTCATAAGAAGGTGCAACTGGTGACATCACTACCGCTACTCAACTTCCCAAATTCTTGTTCTAACCCAATACTGTCATTCAGCATTAGGGAAAGCTAGTGAGCAATGTTTTTAGGAAAAAAAATATTTCTTAGACTCTTTCCAGTCTCAGCCACAGGTAGATGGCATTTTCCACATTTACATAGTATGTCTTGCTTCACGGATTTTTAGCTTCAGTCCAAATATCTTCAGACAGGCAAAGGTCAACCAGAGTAGTGACCTTCAAATGAAGGAACAAAATGCTCCTCTCAGGTTAACTATTGGCAGAAATAAGTTGACAGTTGCCCCCCCCAAAATCCCATAATAAAACAAAATGAAAAATTAACACAGTAATAGTACTACATTACTGTTGTTTGTCAAGCGTTTTGTCAGTTGCTTGGCACTTAGCGTGTAATTTATTCCTCACAGTGATCCCAGAAAGGAGTTCGATCCTGCCCCTCTCTGTGGTGGTTTAAATGAGAGGGACCTCTGTAGGCTCATATATGGAACACTCAGACCCTAGCTGTTAGACCTATTTAAGAAAGATTAGGGAGTATGGCCTTGTTGGAGGAGATGTGTCACTAGGAACTGTCTTGGAGGTTTCAAAAATCCATGTCATCCCCACTTAGCTCTCTCTCCTGGCCTCATGGATGTGCCTCAAGATGTGAGCTCTCAGCTACTGATCCAGTGCGATGCTTGCCTGCCTGCTGCCATGCTCTCTGCTCTGGTGGTCATGGACAGTAACCCTCTGGAACTGTGAGCCCCAAATTAAATGCTTTCTTTTATAAATTTCCTTGGTCATGATGTTTTGTCATGGCAGTAGAAACATTACTAAAAACGTACTCCTATCATTATATTAGGGGGGGGGGGACTATATGCTCATCTAAATTATTTGTTGTAGGGCTAATACCTGATAATGTACAAAGTTAGGGGAAAGGGTGGTGCTCCCCTTTATTCCCCTTTTTTTCAAAGGGAAGAGTGGGTCTGGTGGAAGGAATTGGCCTGAGGGAATCCTAATTTCCTAATGAGAGCATAGTGTGCCTTGGGTTATGAGTTCTTAAACCAAGATATCACCAACTCACAAACATCTGACATTCATATAAAGATTTGCTGTCAGTTCATCAGACAAAGCCTTGGTTCAAGGACCAGAAATCCCTCCCTAGTTAGAATCTTGGGCAAATCATAAAAGGTCTCTGAGTTTTATTTTAATATTAATTACTTAGCACGTATATCTGCTTTGGTTATCTGGTTACAGATGACTCACAGTCAACCTCTGAATACTGCAGTTACTCAAAATGTAAGCTTGTTAAGCTGTATTATAAGTATGGAGGCATTTTATAAACGATAGGGAAACACAAGGTATTATTTCTGTTTTTTAACTTTTTGACAGTATAGTCATGTTCACCTAAAGAGCACCCCTGTCTCTGTTGCTGCCAGGCTATTTTCTCCATCCTGAGTATGCAGACTCAACAAGAATTACAGGGAAAATTTAAGTCAAACTCATCCTGTTTACAGGAAGTTAAATTTCTACAAAGGGACTAAAGGTCTGTACCACATCAGCACAAATTTTGTGACTCAGTTAATCATAAAACAGAGTCACGGGTCAATGTTCGTCACTGGGAGACAGAACACCAGCCTGGAATAGTTAACAATAGTGAACTTTACTCCTTTAAACTTCTGATTTCTAAGGTCCCAAGTCACTTTATTTTTAAAGGTGTGATGTGGGAAATTTTCATTAATTTTCAAATGAAAAACTTCCAGAGAAATATCTAATGCATACTCATTGTCCTATTAAATAAATGAGCAACAAAAGAAATTACAGCAATATATTATGTGTTAGTCTTTCTAAACTAAGAGAGGCCACTCTTCTGTTACTTCTGCAGAGCGAAATAGCGTGGGGTAGAGTGGGTAGAGCCTTACACGTTCTTTGCCATGTTTGATTTTGTCTATATGTGTGTGTGTGTGTGTGTGTGTGTGTGTGTGTGTGTGTGTGTGTGTGTGTATGCTGCATATGTAAATCATGGGAAAAGATAAACGTATTAACATATATGAGGAGACAGTAAATATAGCAAGGCAGAGCACATTTGCCTCAACTTATTTTGGCATAAGTTTCTGAAAAGCAGGCATACTGTAAGAATATGTTGTCTTTTTTTTTATAAACTCTTCTTCAGCCAGTTAGCTAGGGCTCTGTAGGCCAGTTTGGCTTAGCCACAGCTTGCACTCTGCTGCTCTGGTACATCTGGGAAGCACACAGATCCAGTTAGAGTTCAAGGGGGTAAGATAGGGAATGAGGTATAAATGTTGAAAACCTCAGAGATATTTATATCAAACCTACCAACTTAGAGAGGAGGAGACTGAGGCCCAGGAAGCCCCAAGTTATGCTCTGTGGCTGCGAGTCACATTTTAATGGCTTCTGACCTAGCTGTGGGGTCTTTCTACAAAAGGATGGGTAGAATCTTTTGGTGTGGTTCTTCCTGCATTCCTTGAAGAGGTTCTGCAGTCAGCCATTTGTAAGATGTGGATATTTAACTCCTGGAGAAATGTAAGAGCAGAGTAAAAGCTTGTCTATGCTCAAAACAGGTGGATTTTTCAAGACAAACACAGGGGTGAGGTTGTAATTCATTCAATGTCTATGATTACCATGCTGTGTCCACATCACTTATGTGTATGAGAGCATGAAGGGGCACAGAGTTTTGTTGCCCACTCTGCTGCTACAGAGGCACATCTGATGAGCTAGATGGCTTAGGAGCTGCCCTTCCCTGGTGTTCTTTTTCCAAAGCTGTCATAAACCACAGAGACTGTCTGGGTTTTAGCAGCTATACCCCATTCTCTGTCTTATGTGGACCTGTGTGCTTCCCAGATGTACCACAGCAGCGGAGTTCAAACCCTGACTGAACCAAACTGACCTATGGAGTCCTAGGTAACTGGTTGAAGAGGTCTTTATAAAAAAGACAACATGTTCTCATAATATTCTTGCTTTTCAGATAGTAGAGAAAATATACCAAAATAAATCAGGAGAACTTAATTCCTAACATCTGAAGCTGCATGGCTCTCACAGTGTCTACTTCAAATAGAATATACTAGGGAAAATATCAAGTATGTTGGAAGGCTTAGAAATCCACAATTGAAGATGATCACTTTGAAGTGGCCAACCATGCTTCATTTGAGCAATAGAAGGCAAAGGGCAAAGGCTCAGATTCCTTTGTGTGAGAAAGAAACTCCAGCACCAATACCAGTAGGGATGGGAAGAGAACAGAGAAAATGAGGAGGCAGTCGATATGTAAACAAAACATCACAATAAGTTGTTAGGAAAAAAATAGAGAAGAAATAGACCAGGAATCTAACCTGACTAGAACTTAACAAATAAAAGTGTTTACAGTATTCTTCCAAGACAAGGCTCAAGAGGTGCCTCACACAGGTGAACAGTAACTGTCATCCATCTGGAGCAATATTTGCCACCTCCAGGAAAGGTATGAATGGGTGGGTATTCATGCTCAGAGAGAGAGAACCAGTCAGTGCAGCAGATCCATCAAGGTTTTAGACACCCCCCAGGTAAACATACATTTCCCTCCCCAGGTACTACATTATCATTAACCCAGCTTGCTGGTCTAACCCAGGCTTCAGAGGAAATCCTTTTACTTACACAGCCAAGGGGAAGAGTCCTCCAAGGAATCAGAAGCTGTGTGAGGTGGCAGCTGCCAAATGCGATGGATCTGCTTAGAGAGCACGGTTTTTATAGCCCTCTTATCAAAGGCTGGTGAATATTTTTTTAACTTTTGCCCTCCCCCCTCCTGCTGTGACCCAGTAGGGAGGTGTTTATTCAGTAACTCTGATTGGCTTGTGAACAGCCAATCTTTGTAATCGGACTCACATACTCCTTAAACTCATAGAATGTTAGAGCTACAAGGGAGTCTTTAGGTTACACAGCTCCCCATACAGACCTTACCCTGTACAGGTGAGGAGACTATGAGACTTCCTCCAGATCACACAGTGAGGGACACGGACTGAAAGCTGAATCTGTCAAGGGGCTCTGGAAGGGTGTTGGCTGAGCTCTCCTGCTTTCCAAACAAATCCGCTCCTCAAGGACATTACATTTATGTATTGGTTTGTTTATTCTTAGTCCTCTGAGCCTTAATTTCTTCCTTAGGAGAGTGAGACTCACCCTCACAAGAGCACTGGGTTCATGGAGTCTACATACACAAGACAGTGAAGAATTATTAATTCCAAATTAACCCAGCAATACCATATTTCTGTTGCTTATCTCTGTGCTTCTTCAGTAGCCACTTGTTGCATGTCCTTTAAACTTTATAGTTAATAGAGATGATCTTTCAGCAAAAGTAAAATTCTGGCTCTTAAATTCCTATTTGTTCTTTTATTTTGATGGAAATAATTATTAATTTATTAATTCGTTTATTTATCTGGGGAGACACCATGGTGTGAATGTGAATGCCTGAAGAAAATTTGAGGGGGGATAGGTTCTCTCCTTCTACCACATGGGACCCAGAAATGAAACTCAGGTATTAGGCTTGGCAGCAGGCATCTTTGCCCACGAAGCCACCCTCCCACCTCTCCAAATTCTATTTAAAAAGAAATGATTATTTCCCCACACATGTTCACATCTCCAAAAACTCCAGTGCGGGCCCAGTGTATTTCATGCTAGACCCCATTCAATTGTTCACTGTTCTCATCCTACCTCAGTATCTCCACCTTAAAAAAAAAAAAAAAAAAAGACTTTTCATTCATTATAAGTTCTATACATGAATACAATGTATGTTGATCAAGTCCATCTACCACTACCCCTGCAACTCTCCTGCAACTCCATCCCATCTCCTTCCTGGTTAAATGTGCTCTCTTTATTCGTTTGTTGGTAGTAGTAACCCCAAGTCCAACTAGCACTGTCTATGTGCACATGGGCACATAGCCATCCTTGGGGCATGATCCATATTCCAGCATCCATATCCCAGAAGGACAGTAACTTTCTCTCTCAGCAGCCATCAACTAACTACCAGTGACTCCTCTGATAGTAGTAGAGCCTCCGGGGCCTCTTTCCCATCCACACTGGATTTGTGACTTCTTCATCTTGTACAGGTCGGGCGCAGGTAGCCACACCTGCTGAGTGTTGAAGAGTGGAAGAGCCATGACATGTCCAGAAATCAGTACTTCACAGTTCACCTTTTCACCCACAGTTCTTACATTCTTTCCAACCCATACTCTGTCAGGTTCTCTGGGACCTGGAGATACGCTCAAGGTTAAAGGTTTAAATGAGTATAGGGGAATTTGAGAGAGGAAAGGGTAAGGGCTGGTTAGCTGAAATTAGTAATACATGAAGACATGGATATCTAGTTTATAAGCTAATTAAAAGCCTATGATATATTTTTAAAGGGGGCATTTGAACAGAAGTACTGTGCATGGATGGAGAATGATGCTTCCAGAAGATATGAGTTATGAAATGGAAATATCAATACCAGACATGAAATACTTTCCTAAAAGTTGTTCTTCAGGGAAGCCTCAGAGGAACCCCAAATGACACAGGATACTGTCACTGCTCTTGGTTGACTCCCATAACCAGACGAGATTATATTGTTGAAGACACCACTCACTTTGGGTGAAGGACATAGTGACATCAACCTTGAGCTGGCCAGAAAACTCAATACATAATGTCACTAAATACTTCTCATGATGCCAGGGGAGCAAAGACATCAATAGTCTTACCAAGCCCTTCACTGACCTGCCGGCAAGATGTGTCCATTGGTACAAAGAGTGTTTAAAGGGAAGCCAAGCACTGTCTGATCAGAGTTGAATCCACATGAGGGATTTCATGCTGAGACTGTAAACCAGGCTGAAAGCCCATCACTAGGGAAATAGTTCATAGGCTTTACAGGACAATCTCTATTGTTTTGTTAAATGATCTTGCCACCAGATTCATTTAAAAATTTATATTTTTATCTATAGATTTATGCTGCTCTCAACTTTGGTCAGAGGATCTTCTATCTGCAGTGGTCTGTACTTAATGCAGAGATTTGTAAATATTAAGCACGGAGTATAAACAAGAGTAGACAAGTCATCACCCTCAACCCTTCTACACTGTCTTCAAAGTCAGTTAAAAGTTGAATTGAACTTAATGTTGTTGCTGTCCTAATCTGTCAGAACCTCCCAACTATGGCACAAAGTGTGAGTTCATTGTATAGATTTCCCCACTGAGTATTAGATCTAAATCCAATGTTAAAGAAAGTACATAAAAATATTAAATATGGCTCCATGGTTAAGAGCACTGACTGCTCTTCCAGAGGTCCTGAGTTCAATTCCCAGCAACTACATGGTGGCTCACAACCATCAGTATGGGATCCCATGCCTTATTCTGGTGTGCTCACGTATATAAAATAAATAAATATTTTCAAAAATTTATTTAAAAAATTAAGTACTTCCTGATGCAAATGATAAAGGAGGCATAAATCTAGATATAGTGGAATTACCATGACATAGGAAAATATAAGTTCTTTGAACCACATTGCTTTTATGTAACTAATAAAAATGGAAAACCAAACCAAAGTGCTTAGTGTTGCAGAGCATGACGCTAGAATTCATTGGCCAAAATAAGAAACAGCATGTTTAGAGATGGCTCAAGGGGTAAAGGGCTTTCTGCACAAGCATGAGAAGCTGACTTCAGATCCCCAGCACTTATGTAAAAAGCAAGGTACAGAACATGCCTGAAGTATCAGTGCAGGGAGCAGATCCTGGGGGACATCCACAAAGTCTAGGTTCAGTGAGAAAAATGTCTCAGAAAATAAGATGGGAGAGTGATGAAGAAGACATCCTGTGTTAACCTTGGACCTCTGCACTCACACACAGGCATGTACATACACATGCATATGCATACACAGAAATGCACAAACTACACACATAAATGTACAAACTGCACACACAAATGCACAAACTGCACACACGCACACAGAGGGAAGAAAGCGAAGTTGAAAGACAAAATTTCTAAATGGAATTAAAGCTTGGACAGCTTCTAAAAGTAGTAAATGTTAGACATCAAATTGGTAATTCAAGGAAAATGAGGTGTTTGAATCAAATCATTTGGCCAGAGATGTTTTGATCAAGGCTTATCCTAAGTGCTCCAGAGAGCTACACCAAATGAGCCCCATCAACATCCTGACTCCATTGGCTACCCAGTAGCACATGTTCTGGTTCCCACACCTTCACCAGGTACTACTCAGCAAAGCACTTGGTTTTAAACTCATGGCAACAAGATGACTTGGGCTAGGGATCTGTGGGGTTTCATCATACACGAGTCTTCTTAAATGAGGATGGAGGGGGCTGGAGATGTAGCTCAGTGTAGCTCAGTTTTACAGCACATGCTCAACATGCAGCAACATCTGAAAAGAGAAAAATCAAGAAAGAGCTGAGTGGCGACAAAGGAATTGTGAGTTCTATTATAAGTGTGATGACTCATAACCCCCATCACCCCCTTTTTAAGGCTTCCTGACATATACCTTGCTCTTTGCATATATGATCTTCACACTCTTGCACACTTTTTATTACTGCACCTTCTGAAGGCAGGTTTATTGTCACTATTTTATACTCAAAACAACTAAGAGAGAGCAAGAAGCTTGTCCAGACTCGCAAGGCAGGTACATGGAGTTGCTCTTGGCCATAGTCTGAAGCAGACTCAGCCACGTTTTAGTGGCCAGAGACAGCCTGAATTAGCTCATTCCCCATTCCCTTCTAAGTGGTTTATGACCTTGGACATTAAACTTGCATAATTCAAAGAGGAATGACTTACGTCGGCAGGTAGGTATCCTGCCTAGACTGGGCATCGTTTCACGTGAACAGCTGCCTGGCCAGGCATGTCAGAAGAGCAGGAGTACCCCTGCCCCTGAGCAATCTACAGGATGCTGCTTCTGTGGCATCAGCATGCCCACCACTGGGGCGTGTAGTGAGACTGAAATCAAAGTTCAAGAGAGCAAAGCTAACACTTGTCAAACCTTAGGGAAAAACCCGACTGCTGGCTCAGACAGACTGTCTGCAGGATTACTGTATTGCTGTTTGGTGGTTTGGTTTTTGTTTGTGTTTTGTGTTGTCCCTGGGGATTTTTATTGTTTGGTTCCTTTTTGGCTGGGAGAACTGTGGTCCTTTGTAAAACTCTCCTAAGTCTAAAATGTTCAAAGTTAAGCTATGATCTGTATTGGAAGTCTAGTGGACTGAGAGACCGTGGAACACTGAGGAATGTCCTATTGTGGATGGTTTTTAATAACTCTATTAATTCTTAATATGATCCAGCCAGCCCCCAATAATCAAGGCAAGATCCTAAGGATTGATTTAATCACCATAAGCACAATCACTGGGTATATTACCCCTAATCTATCTTTCTACGTGCTAGACTGTTAATTCCTAGCAGAGCTCCCCATATACTTGCTGTTTGAGTCTCACCTGGGTTATTTCTGCTCCATCAGTCTGCCCTCCTCCCTGTGTCTTCCTTTTTCTTCCCTCTTTCTTTTTCTCTCTCCTTGTGGTCCCTACCTGTGACACCCCCCTCTGCCCCCACCAGACATCTGAAACCCTGCCTACCTCTATTCTCCCCAGCAAGTGGCTGTAACTATTTTTATTTAACCAGTCAGAGCAGAGTGGCAAGCAGCATTTGCACAGCTTCATTTGGTGAGTGTGAGAACGTCCTGTCAGACTGCAAGCAGATCCTGGTGGGGGGCAGTGTTTCACATTTGAATCCATACCAACACCGCATCAACCCCAGCCATGTCCCAATCGTATGGATACACTTTTATTTTTACCACAAATGAAATGAGATAGCAATGCCTCCAGCAGAGCTTGATTATGAGGGCTAAGGGTGTGACATGGCAGACTGCTTGCTTGCTACTTGCAAAGCCCCAGATTCAATCTCCGCTAGCACAACAACAATAATAATAATAATAATAATCAACCGAATGACAAAACGCCAGAAACTGATTATCAAGAATGAACTCAATAACATGAGAAGGGGGTCTAGCAGAGAGCAGGATTTTTATTAAACATCTGATTTATATGCCAAACTCTGAGAGGAGTCCAGTTACAGATTATTTCAAGAGGCAATGTAATACCATCCATGCCCCTTACCATCAATGCCTCCGATGGTTCTCCATGTATTATCTATCTCCTTGCTGCCTCACTCTAAATACTTGTGATTTGAACGATAAACAAGTCAAATGTATTCACAGACAGCATGAGGTGTGTGAGTCACAAAGAAGCTAGCACCGTAAGCATGGCCACTGCCACATTAATGATACTGAGGGCAAAGAACTCTAAAAGAGTGGCCACATCTGCATGCAGCAGCTGGAATAATGAAAACGGGCCTTTAAAAGAATGTCTTTGCAGAAATGCAATGGAGATATTCCCTTATTGTTTTGCTCTCTATGTTTGAGGCTAGGCTGGTTCAGGACCGTCATCGTTTTCACCATGAAGTTGTGGGCTCGTGTTATCAGCGCAGTCTGCCCAGTCATTATTGAGAGTCTGTAGTTGGCTTTTGATTAGCTGTGTGGATGTTTTGTAGAGGATGTACTGTATTTGAGAGTATAGGATGAGCAATATTAGTCTAATATTAAGGAGCTCACAACATCAGGGGTAAGACTGAGGCCACAAATCAAATCAAATGGAACTGCATACAAACATGCTAATAAATTGTGATGGTAGGGGTGGTGGTAGTGATGATGATGGTGGTGGTGGTAATTGTGGTGGGGAGGAGGTTGTCATGGCAGTGTCCATGAATGACTCCATGAAGTAACATGAAGGAAGAGATCTAAGAAAGACATGAGTGTTATAGTTTTGTACATGGCCAATTAATACTTCATGCTGATAGTTTCAGTCATCCTGTTAGACCTACGAAGGTTGGGTCAGTGATGCTTCACCACTGCCCCTGGCATCTAGTGCCTTGACTGGAGTACATGAGGTACCTAATCATATTTGTTGAATAAATGTATTAATAGGATCATGGATTCATTCATACAAATCTCAAATGTCCAGAGTAACGGGCTTACTTATTTTCATTCCCTGTGATCTTTGGAATAACTGACAGTAGAATATGGTCTTCAGCACCCTAGATTTTGAAAGCTTCTATTATTCCTTTGCTGTTTTACAGGAATCCCCTGTCACTTTACGCAAGAGCCCCAATTCCCCTACTTCTATAACGATATCCCGATAAAATACACATGACGTAACGCTTGCCGTCTTGATCATCTTAAGCATCCATTTTAGTATCATCAAGACTATACACATTGTTAGGCACCAGATTTTTACAACTTGCACAAAACTGAAACTCTACCCATGAAACAATGCTCCATTTCACCCTCTCCACCGAGCCTGGCAACCACTCTTCTCTTTTTTACTTCACAAGTTGAACTACTCTAGCCTTTATATAATGGGGTCCTGTAGTTGTCTCATAGATGGTGTGTTTCAGTTAACATACTATCCTCAAGTTTCAATCATATTGTAGAACCCAGACGTCAGGCAGCCTCCCTAGGTACTCGGCTTCTGGCACACAGTGCCTTTCCACTCAAGGCTGGGTAGGTAATATTCCATTGCATTACTGTGTCACATCTTGTCCATCTGCTTACCAGTGAATGACCTTTGACTTTTGGTTACTGTGGATAATGATGCATCAACCTAAGTGTATAAAGATCTCCATAAAAATCACGCTTGCCTAGGATGGAACAATGACTCAGCAGGCAAGAGTGTTTTCTGTTATTCCAGAAGATTCAAGTTTGGAGCTCATCATGTAAGCTTCATGGCTCACAACTGTCTGCAGTTCCAGCTCCATTGGACCTGATGCCCACTTCTGGTTTCTTAGTGCACCAACACACAAAAGACAGACACAGACATGCAAACACACAAGACACATAAAATAAGAGTAATACATCTTTTAAATGTTCTGCTTGGTTAGCATGTGAAAAATCCAGGGCTGATCTCCTGCACAAAACAAACAAACAAACAAACAAACAAAAAACCAACCAAACAAACAAAAACACAAAAAACCCTCTGCTTTCTGAAATAAGCTAGGCTCAGAAGGATACATTTGCACACTTTCTCTGATGTGTGCAATCCAGGGAGGGGAAAATACATAAAATATATAAAAATAGATGCCAGTCTACAAATGAAGAGGAAGGGACTTGGAGGAGGAGTAAAAAGAGAGTACCATGGGTGTGAATATGGTCAAAGTTTATAACAAACATCCAGGAAGCTAATGTCATAGTAAAACTTATTATTTTGTACCATTAATATTTGCCAACAATGTTTAAAAATTTTACTTTCAGCCGGGCGTGATGGCGCACGTCTTTAATCCCAGTACTCAGGAGGCAGAGGCAGGTGAATTTCTGAGTTCGAGGCCAGCCTGGTCTACAGAGTGAGTTCCAGGACAGCCAGGGCTACACAGAGAAACCCTGTCTTTGAAAAACCAAAATAAAACAAACAAAAAACAAAAACAAAAAAAAATACTTTCAATTCCTTTATGTTCCTTTTTTTAATGTTTCTGCTTTATTGAGATAGACTCATAAAATCATATCATTAAGTTAACCATGTTAAAAAGGATTTATTTATTTTTATCTTATGTGTATGAATGCTTGCCTGAATATATATGTATGTGAACTGTGTGTTGCCTGTTTCTCAAAAGAGGATATCAGAGTCCCTGGAACTGGAGGTTACAGTTTGATTGTTTGTCTTTATTTTATGTGTTGTTTCACACATATGTGTATGTGTGTGTGCACTCGCGTGTGCGTGTGCATGTGTGTGTGATGCGTGCGTGTGTGTATCAAATGGGAAGTGCCCATGAAAGCCAAAAGAAGGTGTCAGATCCTCTGGAACTGGAATTATAAAAACTTATGAGCCACTATATGGGTGCCAGGAACAAAATCTGGGTCCTCTACAAGAACGGCTCCATCCCCTCCGTTCACTGCCTTTTTTTTTTTTTTTTTTTTTTTTNGTTTTTTGAGACAGGGTTTCTCTGTGTAGCCCTGGCTGTCCTGGAACTCACTCTGTAGACGAGGCTGGCCTCGAACTCAGAAATCCGCCTGCCTCTGCCTCCCCAGTGCTGGGATTAAAGGCGTGCGCCACCACGCCTGGCTCGTTCACTGCTTTTTTAAAGCTCAGAACTGGAAGGTGTAAGAGCCTTTCATCACCATAATAAGGCTCAGAGACCAGCATTAGAATAAAAAGGATTCACCTTCCATTTCTGCGTGGCAATGTTTTGACAGTCTCCATTGCTAATCAATAAGAGATGTTCATTCTGAGAATACCAGAGAGTCTGTGTAGGGCCTGTGAATAAGTATCAGAAATCCCACTTCCCTAGACACTAAAGATGAAAACTGACAGTAGAATGTGGTCATAGACATAAAACTTTCCCTAAAGGTTCAACTGGAAGAATCTTGGCTGGGGTTGGAATGTATCTTCTCCAGTCTTCATTAGAGGGATTTCCCTATTGAAACCTGTGCTGGTGAGTTTTTTAAGACTCTGAAATCACCCGTAATTATTCATTGAGAATTTGAGGTTTTTCTTATCTAAGGAAATGTATTCCATCACTTAAGATGTGGCAGAAATAGACAAGCCAGAAAAGAACTTCAGAGTTACTAAGAGACAAAGCTACTGAAGAGGAGGTAGTTTTGTCTCTTAGAGAGCAGTTTTCAGTAGCCGCCAAGCTCTGTGTTCTCATACCCCCTTGGGCTATGCTATTTACCACCCCGTCTGTGTTTTCTCTTTGCCTGTTGCTCAATCATCTCAAAGTTCAATCCTTCCCTCGCTATCTAATCTGTCAGTTAGCTACACATTCCATTTATGAACCCAAGCCTAATACTTCTTTCACTGACTTTATCTCCTAGCAAAGCTGTTGGCCTTATAATGGAAGGACTCTGTGTGCCAGATGCAGGCCACCCAGAGGAGGAAGTGTGAAGCCTGGATTCTGGGGCTAGATCTGCCTCTGACTAGCCACAAGATGGAGAAGCACTAGTTTCCCGGATGCCATCTCCCAAGTGTGTAAAATGGTCTTAAAAATGACACCCTATCCACTTTGCCAGGCTATTGCCTAGCTCAAAAGGTGCCATCTAAATGTGACCTCTAAAAATGACGAAGCTCTTCATAACTACAAAGTGCTATCTATGCTACCTCACCAGAGCAGGTATCATGGTGCTCCTGTGGTGCGCACAAACACTCATGCGTGCACACATACAGACACACACACACGCACGCGCAGGATTAAGATTCAGTAAACATCACTCCCTAACTCTGTCTCTAGCAACTAGACATTAATACTCTCAGGAGATATAAGCATTTGTTGAGCACATACTTCTTACATGGGCTTCTCTAAACACAGCACAGAATGTAGCACTCAATTTCATCCACCAGTGGGGTAGGTATCTTGTCCAGTGGTAAGCAGAGCCTGAAATGCAGGCCATCTTTGACCATAAAATATCCTCTCCTAAAAATACTGCTAATATGGATTCTGCATTGACACTTAAGAGTCTTCACAGTGCTGGCACGGGTGGAACAAACAGGGTGACCCTAACCCTGCTCCCCACACCCTCCCACTGTAGGATTACTTCACCATGTCTTAGTGCTCTTAGGAATGAAGAATGGCACTTGGACCTGACCCAGGATCCATTTTCCTGAAGGCTAAAGACTCAGACTGGCCAGGGAGATGTCCCTCAGGCATTTGCTCGCCACAATACCACCTACATACCCACTGCCTTTTTAAGACTGAGCCATACATTTTCCTGATAAGCCAATGTTAAAAAAAAAAAAGTGTGTATGTATGTTTATGTATATGTATATGTGTGTATATGCAATACTGAAAATGGACTCACAGGGTATATTAATATATTCATATCTACTAAACAATAATAAATAAAAAGGCCATGAATCTGACAGGGAGCAGGGGGATATGGGAGGGATTGGAGGGAGAAAAAGAAGAGAATAACAATAAATCACAAATTTGATTGTTTGAAGAATTTAAATATTGACATCAAGTAGAACTTGTTTCAAATTCCAGATCACAACTTTTTGGTTGTGTAACTTTGGAGAAAAATCACTAATTTTCCTAGGCTGTATTAGCGAAAGGATGATAAAAAAAATTAATCTACAGTGTTGGAGAATTTGGTTCAATAGTGACTCAAAAGGTTAACATAATGCCTGACAAAGGAGCCAATACCATGGGAATGGCAGGTGTGGCCACCATACTCAGGATGGATCCATTGTCCCCTCCACAGTCTCCAAATCCCCCTCTCCGAAGAAGAGTTACTCTTAAAAGCTTTCTCTGGTGTCCAGTATCATTATGTCTGGGGTCCTTTCTTTCAGAATCCTCCCACCTGACTAAAACCTTCCCAAGATCTTTTCCATGTCACTTGGACAAGAATTAAGCTGGATCTAAATCCATCTCAAACTTGCATAGCCACACCCCCCAAACATGTCCCTGGAAAGGCAGTGAGGGACTGTAAATAACGACGGCCCACCATCCTCCACACACACACCAATATGAACTAACAAGGGAACAGAATGGTGAGAAGCAGGTTTGAGGTGAATAAAGAAAGGACCATATTAACTGTGGAGAGGGACGAGGGGAATGTAGGAGGAGGGGTGATCACAAATTTAAGCCATTCATCTGTGCTTCTGAGTCACAAGATGACTGAGTAGAAGAGCCGCCTGTCCACACTGCCACCCTGCCAAGAAGGCAGACAGGTTGACTTCTGCCACCGCACTGCACCACCACGTCACCAGGAGAGCGCAGCCAGACTGCATGGACAGCTTGGGTGGCACAGAGATTTCCAGGCCTGCTTGGTGCCCTGCTGTCCTGTCTTATGGGGTGTTATACAAGGCTGGAACAAGTTGTCTCTGTGGCAGGGAGCCAGGGAGCATTTGCTTGCCACACTGCACCCAGCGCAAGGAGCACGTGGAATGACCATGACCGGGAGGCTATTCCCTTGCTCCAGTAGCACCTGGTGTGGGGACTAGGGGAGGAGCTGTCCTCTTTGAATCACCCTGTCTCCCACCCCAGACCTGGGGCTGGGGCGGGGCCAGCCTGCACATTTGCTACTCCTCTAACTGACTTGTACTAGAATCACTTGTCAAGAGAGAATCTAGTTTCTTGGATTCCAAGGAGGAAGGTTAAAGCTGTCACTCCAGAGAGAGTGTGAAGACTAAAAAAGTTAGACACTTATTACAGGATCATCATGTTCTGCAGTGTCCCAGTCAGAGAAAACACTTGGCTTTCTCAGAGCTCCTGCTAACCCCGTAGGAAGGTAAGCATGCCAGTCATGTCCGCAGTGCCTCAGCTTCTCCAAACCAGCTCTCAGATGCCAAGATGCACATTCTCACACCCCCACCACCTATAGGCGAGGACAGCTGCCTGTAGTGTTTCTGCAGGAGTCCCTGTTACACAGGTCTGCAGGGAAGGGAAGGCCATGTCACAGATGCAGACGGAGCTCAGTGGGACATTCCTTGTCAGCATAGATCCAGAGGAAACGGATTTAGATTTCCATTCCAGAATCTCCACAACGTCCAGTGCATTCTCTCAAATAGTGTACCTGCACATGAGCATGCGTGAGTGCGTGTGTGTGTGTGTGTGTGTGTGTGTGTGTGCGCGCGCGCGTGTGCGCGTGTGCATGTGCATGAGAGAGAGATATGTATACTTTGCACCTTTAAACAAACTTTGAACCTTTAAACAAGTCAACTTACTGAACTGCAGGCCAGGGCTACCTGCTCTGCCAGCATAAGCCACTACCAACATTCTCAACAAGCCTTGAGAATTCCTGTGACCAGAGGGTGGGCCTCCTCCATGGGCATTGTGGTGTTACTGAGAAATTTTTAACTTCTCTTGTTAGTATTCACGAAAGTTGTAGAAGGAGAATCCCAAGAGAGACACGGGAGAGGTTTGCCAGTGTGTTCAGAGAAAGGTGACCAATATCTGAGACAGTGGGAAAGAATAAGAATGAGGAACCCGTGAGACAAGTTGGAAGTCTCGACTGTACACTCATGTGTTCATGTTGTGTGCATGCGTGCGTGTATGTGCATGTGTGCATGCAGGCATGTGTGTGTGTGTGTGTGTGTGTGTGTGAGAGATGGAAGGTGGAGGATGAAGCGTGTTGAGATATGATGAAGAACTGATGAAGAATAGTCTTTCCATGGCTGTGACTATGGGAATGGAACAGGTTTAGAAAACAAGAGAGAAGGATCAACCAGGAACTAGCATCTCTTTACCCTCAGACGGTACAACTTCATTCTCTTGAGCTAGACATGGCCAAAAGTCATAGAGTCGGATGGTAATTGAAGAAGCTACAAAATTTATGAAGCCTGGTGAAAAAAAAAAGTGGGGCTTTTGTTGAAAATGAAGGGGAGCTGGGCAGTGGTGATGCATGCCTTTAATCCCAGCACTTGGGAGGCAGAGGTAGGTGGATTTCTGAGTTCGAGGCCAGCCTGGTCTACAGAGTGAGTTCCAGGACAGCCATGGCTACCCAGAGAAACCCTGTCTCGAAAAACAAAACAAACAAACAAAAACAAAACAAAAGGAGGAGGAGGAGGAGGAGGAGGAGGAGGAAGAAGAAGAAGAAGAAGAAGAAGAAGAAGAAGAAGAAGAAGAAGAAAGGGAAGGAACGTGATGCCATTAAGGGCAGTAAGCTAATGCTGGGAGATGCCTCAGCTGTTGAACGGATCACCCTGCCATGAGAACCTGAGCTCAGTCCCCAGAACCTGTTTCCATCAGTTCCTGGGTGAAGCCTCTCTGACGACAACTGGGCCAGGCTCCAGTCTATAAGTATAGCAGAATATCGTTAGGAATTATTTTGTTGATTGTTGTTGCTTGGTTGTTTGGTTGGTTGGTTTGCTGTTATTGTTGTTGCCACTCCTGTTTGATTCTATCTCTGGGGTGTTCAGCCTCTGGTTCCAGGCCATCTAGGCAGTGTCAGGGGTGGGCTCCCTCTCATGGCATGGGTCACAAGGTGGACCAGACATTGCGTGGCCACTTCCTCAATTTCTGTTCCCTCTTAACTCCAGCACATCTTGCTGGCAGGACAAATGATTGGAAGTTTTGGGCTGGGTTGGTGTTCCAATCCCTTCACCAGAAGCCTTGCTTGTTTATAGGATGTGAGCAGTTCAGGCTCCATGTCCTCCATTGCTAGGAGTCTTAGGTATGGTCACCCTCCTAGATTCTCGGGAGTTTCCATTGCACTAGGTTTCTATCTCACCCTAAAATGCCTCCCAAAAGAAGTTATCTCTCCCAGTATCATCTTCCGTCACCCTCCCCCAACCTGAACCCTTCTGTTCCCATCCCCACATTCCTCAAATCCACTCTCAATATGTATTGTTATTAGTAAATGCAGAACTGTTGCATATGCTTACATGCAAACCAGGTTACTTACACTGGAGTACAGATGACTAACCAAAGCCTAACTACGAACACACAAAAGAGGCATACGTAACTGGGCCTCATGTTCAAGTAGTAGGAAAAGCCCAATGTGTAGGAAATAAAAAGAACTGTATGACGCTAGATTTAAAAAATAAAAATAGGGCTGGCGAGATGGCTCAGCGGGTAAGAGCACTGAGTGCTCTTCCGAAGGTCCCGAGTTCAAATCCCAGCAACCACATGGTGGCTCACAACCACCTGTAATGAAATCTGATGCCTTCTTCTGGTGCATCTGAAGTCAGCTACAGTGAACTTACATATAATAATAAATAAGTCTCTGGGTCAGAGTGAGCAGGGACTGACTGAGTTGACTGAGTGGGCCTACCAGAGTAAATAAATACATAAATAAATCTTTTAAAAAATAAAAGTAAGTGAATATAGTAGTTTCTAATAGTACATATTCCATTCGACCCTAAGGGTATTTATGCCTGCTATCAAGGAGATATTTGAAAACTAATATTATTGGCCCCCAACTTAGAAGTACTCCCAGGAAAGGAGATATAGCTATAGTTATATCCCTTAGATTCAAAAAATAATAGAGCTCCTGTGCTTTTACTACACCTTCAAGGAACAGCCCCATCAGGGTCCATGACCACCAGTTCCATTGCAATAGGTGTCCAACAAAATCAGCCTAGCCATCTCTCTATTACACTGTCAGGCAAGTATGCGTCAAGGTCAAAGCGTTACTCAAAGGGACTAAGGCTACAGGAACAAATGATCTATTACACTGTCAGGCAAGTATGCGTCAAGGTCAAANCGTTACTCAAAGGGACTAAGGCTACAGGAACAAATGATCTATTACACTATCAGGCAAGTATGAGTCAAGGTCAAAACGTTATTCAAAGGGATTAAGACTACAGGAACAAATGAGAGGCAACAGGTAATATGCCAAGAGTACCAGCTCATCTCTTCAATATAGATTAATAAAATGTTATGAAAGTGAAGAGGAGAGAATAGAGTAAGTTGAGAAAACCAATTATTACACCCCGATTTATTGATTTTTTTTTTTTTTAGGTGATTTACCTGAAGCACTACTGTGTTGCCTGTTTGCCAACCATGACATCGCTTGCTACCTAAACAGAATGACCTGGGGAAACATGAAACAATGGGTCATTGACCTTGAGGACCTGATGACTGAGTATGTTTTTGTAAAATCTTGCTTGCTCGTCCACCCCACCTTGTAGCTTTAGAGTATAAAATGAGAATACAAACTGGACCCGAGAGTAAGGTCTTTCAGGAACTCTCCTGGCTCTGTTCTACTGGTACATCTCACCACACTTTCATTGGTGTAGCAGTGCTTATTCAGAAAAGTTCCCGTGATGAGAGTACATCACCGGGAATGAGCTCTGAGAGTCAAGACCACAGTACACTTAGAGTTTGCCATCTCTGCTTTCTGCTCGTGGTTCAAGGCAAGAGCTTTCAGCTTACTGCTCGAGCTGAGATGCTTGCCGCTGCACCGGCTGCCATGCTGTTCTGACCGTCATGGACTCTTATCCCTCTGGACCCCTAAGTCGAAACAAAATCTTTCTTCTTTAAGTTGGGCATTGTATTTTATCACAGGGACAGAAAAGTAACCAATTCCTAGCCCCAATGGCAAGCTTGGTCTGCCTGTATTATTAGCATCTTCCCACAAATCCTTACTTAGGACTCTCCCTGAACTCCCATCTATTAATGAGCTGCGGAAAGCCTGTACTTACAGACATTGCCAAGAGTCCATGCAAACACAGTAGCAAGGAGTGACAGACACGTGTCTTCTCCATACTGTTGTTTACACGCATGCTCTATTGTCCCATGGAACTTTTGCAGTTGTTATTGTTTTCTGAAATTCACTCTGTAAGTCAGCCTGGTCTCAAACAGAGGTCTGCCTTCCTCTGCCACCAGAGTGCTGGGATTAAAGGTGTGTGTCACCACCACCCAGCTGGACTTTCTTAACACAAATTCAAATATATTTTCAAGTTGCCAACAGCAGAGCAGAAACCAAACCCTGCACACTTCTGAATGTGGATCTCTGGGTGATTACACAGGTAACAAACCCATAAAGCAAGGGTAAGCAACTGCTTCCTGACTGGACCTAAGGCCAACTCCCAGGGAGAGAATAATTTTTTTTTTCTCTAGAAAGTGGAGGCACAGACATCTGCCTTCATAGACTTACAAGTACTAAGTACATTAAGGCTTTATACGTTGTTAGTTATGATATAGATGGAGGTAAAAGTAGGAGAAGAAATAAGAGCATCTGAAGATAAAACAAGGCCCTTCAAGTAACAGATGCCATTGTAATGGACAGAGGACACCTAAAGACAGTCTTGTCGACCTTAAGGAACTCACACATGTAACAGAGTGATGAGCTGTCACCTGACTTGCTGTGATAAGTGATGTAAGACAGGTAGGACGGAGGCTATAAAGAGACTGCATTCAATACCTCCTGAGGGACAGACATAGTCATTACACAACAGGCAGGTTCTACTGGGGAAATGTTGTGACCTACTCTGACCACGAGAGGGAGCTCAAGGTCTTCTCTGCTGATAACATGAAGGATCTTTTGTCTTTCCAGCTAGAAGAGGAGGTACCTTAGAATTGGCTTAAGGCATATGCCCAGGAGAGGTATTGCTGGATCTGCCAGTATAGTACTATGTCCANTTTTCTGAGGAACTGCCAGACTGATTTCCAGAGTGGTTGTACNAGCTTGCAATCCCACCAGCAATGGAGGAGTGTTCCTC
>NC_034595.1:3997709-4005355 GCF_900095145.1 Mus pahari
AGGAGTGGGTGGGTAGGGGAGCAGGGTGGCGGGAGGGTATAGTGAACATTCAGGATAGCATTTGAAATGTAAATGAAGAAAATATCTAATAAAATAATTAAAATAGAGAAAAATAAAAAAAGAAAATGCCTGCTATAAAGTCACCCAGATCCGTACTAAGTTTTGGTGGCAGTTAGAAACAGGCTTTACTGTGGTACCACTGAGATGTTGGCATGTGGTCACAGCACACCATGGTTTATGTTGGCCTATAGAAGTGGTAGCTGAGGAGGGACTGAAAGGATAGCCACCTTGACACACATACTGAGATTTGGCAACCATAAGCAGAAGCAAAAAAGGAGCCCCCCCCCCCGGTATTACTTGGTATGCAGAGTCGAAGCAGAGCAAGAGGTGGAAATGTAAGCTAGCTGCCGTGAAATGATTATAACTAGGAAGCATCTTTATGAGTTCAAAGATGTACTTTTTTTTTCAGACTCCTAGGAATATTTGAGAAAGTTTTTTTTGTTTTGTTTTTGTTTGTTTGTTTGTTTGTTTGGTTTTGGTTTTTTGAGACAGGGTTTCTCTGTGTAGCTCTGACTGTCCTGGAACTCACTTTGTAGACCAGGCTGGCCTCGAACTCAGAAATCCACCTGCCTCTGCCTCCCGAGTGCTGGGATTAAAGAGGTTTTGATTCAACCCAAAGTAAATTATCTTCAAAACAGTAATAGCCTACTGTTTCAAAATAAGATATGAAGTCTATTAACGGAGGACTTCAGTGGGCCACGTTATCCTTAGCAACAGAACATCTCCTAGGAACGTCAGGCGCTACACCTATAAAATATCAGCAGCGTGACTACCCAAATGTGAGCTAAACAAAGAGGATGCCAATGAATGTGTCACACTGCACTAGAAAAGACCTCAACCCTACACAAAGAACTACAGGCAACTGTGTAATGCTAGGAGCAGGAGTGGGGGCCCCCTCAAGAAGACCATACCAACTGGTTCTCTAGAGCCAAGTATCACTGAAAACATACATATAAGTAACATTATATGAACTCAACAGGTTATGTTTGGAAATACATATGTAAATGCATATATGCAGGCAATAACAATTGATGAAAAAAGAGACCATAAATCTGAATGGGGGACCATATGGGAAAGTTTGGAGGGGGGAAAAGGAGGGAGAAATGAAATTAAAATACAATCTCAAAAAGGAACAAACAAAAAAAAGTAGCAGAGTTACCTAAATCCCCTAAAATTTTGGTAAATTGAGTTGATTCATAGTCTGTACCCTGTGATCCGGATGCCCCCAAAATAAGTTTCAATAAAACTGAGTAAGCAAACGCAGCAAACAATGGATGTGAGACAAGCTCAACCTGGATGCGAGACAAGCTCAACCTGGATGCGAGACAAGCTCAACCTGGATGTGAGACAAGCTCAACCTGGATGCGAGACAAGCTCAACCAAGTGCTTTTAATATAAGATCAGAAAGAAAGCCATGTGAAAGGCTAATGATGCACTTCTGAATTTCAGTGTATGTCTGCATTAGTTTAAAAATTAATGATTTTAGTGTGACAATAAGGGATTGACTGAAACAGTTCTTCCCACAGTGCTATTTGTTAAAATCAATGGTTAATATTTTAATTTCTCCAAGGATCTTCTGTTTCAAAGACTGGAGTATATTCCTGCAGACTGGGACATTTAGCTAACAGTCCAACAAGATAGGAAGAAAGAAGAAAAAAGGGAAGAAAGAAAGGAAGGAAGGAAGGAAGGAAGGAAGGAAGGAAGGAAGGAAGAAGGAAGCAAGGAAGGAAATAGAAAGTTTCAATCATCTGACTGAATGTTTCTAACAGTATGCAAGCATTCATTAAGATGAAAATGCTAAACTAAATTTTACCTGTGGTTGTTTGATGTATTTCCTTGAAAAATAATATATAATCTATAATCTTTCAATTATGACACACAGATGTTATTGATTTCAATTATATAACTTTAAAGACATGGACTTTAGTATGGTTAGGATCTTAAGTATCTGCCAAAAATGTTTGTGCTAGAAGCTTGGCTGCCAACCTGTGGCACTAGGGGATGGGGGATACTTCTAGAAAACTGTCCTCATGGGGGAGGGGGAGTTAGGAAACTGAGAGTGTGTCCTTGCAGGGATAGTGGGACCCCAGGGTGCTGTCATTCTTCTGGCTGCCATGCAGTAAGCAGACCATTGTGTGTTACATTACCACCGGCTGACAAGAGATGACCAGCCAGAAGATGGGCACTCTGAAACTATGTGCCTAAATAAACTTTCTGCCTTTTAAAGTTTATCACATCAAGTATTTTGTCTCAGTGATGGAAAGCTGTATTTCCCTTCTTTTGTTCCAAAGAAGGAATACTCCACATGTCTGCTCTACGGAGAAGCCAGAGGCTAGCGCCTCTTTCATCAAAACAGTTACAGGACAGGAAGCCCACCAGAAGCCAAACTTTCTCAGAAGCCTGATAGCTGTACATTTTTGACATATTTGAACTACTGATATACCTCATTGAGAAAGACAAGAAGAATTGTGTAAGCATGTTGTTAGAGAGGAATCCACATAAACTGGCTGGCTTGCCAAAGGGCACATTAGTAGTTTCTTCCCTGATTGGAGTAATACTAGAAAAAGAGGGCCCCATTTCTATAAATAATGTGCTATTAGGAAAATCCTGATTTTGTGTATTTTGCACCCAGGAGCACCAGAATTGATTCTGATTTTTACAGAACACGCACACACACACACACACACACACACACACACACACACACACACACACCAACTGTATATATCTGTCCACTTAAAAGCTGGTAACTGATTTTGCTGTTTCTTAAAAAGAACTCTTTTAAAAATGTATCTTTTGTTGTCTGAAACCATGGAGAAATACTACAGTGCACCCAGAGAATACAAACTTGACAGGATGGATCTAATTCACCTTAGATGTTCACCTCCTTTAGAAAAATTTATTTAATTGGCAACATAATTTGATGGAGAGAAATTTTAATCAAAACTGATAATTATGAGGTGTTTTCTATACATTACAATGCGCTGCGAGTTATAGCAAACACCATATGATATAAAGTTGGGTAACTAATCCATATGAATCTTTTAGGTATATCAATCCCAGGTATATTTGCTGAGAACTTCTTATTAAAGGTAACAAATTTCCAGGTTGGAAAACCTTTGGAATGGGTGAAAAATTCATCAGAAGTGTGGTATAACTAGAGAATAAAGGTACTTAATAAATTAGTGCTACAGTGGTGATGCATTGGGCCTTGCATGCCGTTATAGACAAATTTCCTTGGAATTGAAACATTCCATCCAGGAGGGAAAAGAGAAGACTCATGAGACTCAGGAGGCAAACAAACGGCTCCTGTCTAGGGAAGCTGAAACTTGCAAGGTTCCAGAAGGTTCCTTACAAGTTTTATAGAGGCCGTGAACAGCTGCTGTGGGAGGAGACGCTGTTCAGCCTATCTGCCTCCAAGTAGTACAAGAGGTCCAGGGACATAGCCTCCATCGTCTGTATTGGGGAATACAGACGATGCTTTTGAGTCATCATCAGCACTCCTCTTAGTAACCCTGAAAAAAATTAAAAAACACATTAGCTCACAAAGATAACAAAGATAAAATATTGAAGGTTCAATTGACCAAGCTTGTTCTGGGGCTGGGAAACAATCCCCTCAGGGAAAACAACAACAAAACAACGACAACAACAACAGGTACATTTGGTACTTTGCTGCAAAGTAATATGTTAGGGGTGGAAATTGTTTGCTTCGTTTGGGGTTATTCCGGACACCAGACTTGGCTGACGCAGAGAGAATAAGAATGGCTACAGACCCTGGATGGGGTACAACCAGGCCCACAAATACAGCCATCCCCCTCGGCCTGAAACTAAATCAGACAGCTTGGGCTGATCTCACCAAGTCACGGGATGGGGAGAAAGCACTAAGGTCCCGTAGAGGTAACCCAAGATGAGGGAGCCAGACAATCAATAGAAATGATCAAACCTTTTAGTGCTCTGTGAGCCTTTGCTAATGTGATTTTAGTGTTCTCTTAGCTGTTTGATTCCCAAACTAATTTATATTCACTTAGAATCTCAGCCTTGGACCTTTGAAGCAATCCTACCATGATTACCTTCAATTTCCCATTAAAAAGGTTCCGTTCCAGAGATGGTGTAAACCTAACCCCTGAGTGTTTTTTGCAGATTTAGAAAAGGAGCTCAATAAGATACAGAGGTACTGCGATTCTTGGCTGTACTGTCAACTTGCTGCAAATTATAATCACCCATGTAGGGAGCCTTACCTAAAGAACTGCCCTGGTTGCTTCATTGATGTGGGAAGACCCACCCTGAGTGAGTGCAGAGTATGGGTGGCTCCTTGTGGTAGCATTCCAGACAGAACAGAACTTGGCAGAAAGGAGGTTATTCACCTTACGCGGTCTTCCCTCTTGCTGGCAAGTTGATAGAGCCAAATGCTTCTGCTACAGCTCTCATCACTGATACCAGAACCAGCATTTCCAGGCTTCCATCACCGACTAAGGACCAGCAGCAGTCTGGGAACATTCCATATTCTAAGAGCCACATTGGGACTGCTGAGGTACCCACCCTTGTGGGCTGAGCCACTGCTCAGGAGGTTTTTGAACAGGCTAAGATCTTTGCGGGGCTGGCTAAAGAGCAGTGTGCCCTCATTGCCTAATGGAGACAACAGTTGTAGATAGGGCACATACACACACCAACTTGCCCAGTAAGAGACTAACAGATGAATTATATAGGGTCCATGCCTGTCAGTGAAGGGTACAAATACACCTTCATCTGAGAGGACACCGCCATAGGCCATCTACAAGCATTTCCATGCAAGCTAATAATGGGGGAAGCCACTATCAGGGGTCTCACCGAACTTCGTGATATGAACGGACACTCACAGAGAACTGCCAGTGACAGGGGTAATCATTGCAGAGCACTGATGCACACAGCTGGGCAGAAGACAACCAAGCACAATGATACTTCCGGTACCTTACAACCTACCTTACAACCTCCTGGGTCTGGGTTAGGTTTTTTTTTAGTTTTTGTTTTTTTTTTTAATAGAGTTACTGAAACAACAGCTAAAGAGTTTAGGAAGCACACTAAACAGATGGAAACAGGCTCTCCCAAAGGCTATAAGGATGGTAAATGAAAACTGGCCCAGTGCCAGAAGCAGGCTAGCTTCTTATGGATGGTTGGCTAGAGATGCCCCTGGTGCCTCGCAAACCTTCTAAAGGCATTCCAGACCTAGATAGTAGGCCCATATGACTGAAGACACCTCATGCTTTGGCTTTGGGGCATGGAAGGTAAAGCCGGGACTAAGCTGGAAGCTCCGTCCTTACTGGTTGGTTTTCATAGTGCCACAAGGCAGTTGGTATTTGGTATAAGGGCTTCTTGGGGAGAACTGTCACTAACATTCCTGCTTGGCTGTGGACCCTGCATGCTGAAGTACAGAACGCATACAGAATGTGCCTACTTGTGTAATCGTAGCAAGACATCAGGAGTACAATCCAGTTTTCGAATGGATTTAAGGCCAGCTCCATTGGAGACAGTTCTTCTCCAGTATTGTAAGCCAGGGCAAAAACCTGTGTCTGGAGAGGTCACATGCCCAGTGTGGGAAGTCACAGGGATTGTTTGATAAATGGATATGGTATGCCTATCAAAATGCCTTCCAACACTTACGCTTACACCCATAGATCTCTGTCGCTGTCCTCTGAAATCAGTTATGGAAGGAAACTGGCTTCTGCAATAGATGACATATCTATCATACACCTAACCACTGCTGAAGCTCCTGAAAACCAGCGACTATTGCTGTGGCATAGAGGCCCAGTGCTAAGCCATATACAGACATCTCTACTATCCTCTCCAAGGCTCAGAGAGTATTGTCAAACAGGAAGCAGGAGAGAACGATAAGAGCCAGAAGAGGTGGGGTCCTGTACAACAGTTTTCTCCAAACCGAAACATTTCTTTAGAGAAGGGGGGTGGAGGGTGGGGACAGGGTCATTAGGCTCAGGCGGTAAACGAAGTTCCCTGTTTGGGAAAGCTGAACCCCGTAAGACATAGGAGCACCACTCTCCAGTTTATGGGAGCAGAAAACGACTCCTGGGGTAGGAGCCTGGCCAGCAGAGCTGCTGAGGAGCATCTTGAACCTGCAAGCTGTGCGAGAACTCTATAGATGCCAGGAAACCCCTCTCCTGAGTTGTCATTCTTGTTGGGTGGGCTTCTCTGAGATGCGGCTGCTTTTGAGTCACTTAAAAAAAACAACTAGATTTATTTTATATATGTGAGTACACTGTCACTGTCTTTAGTCACACCAAAAGGTGGCATCGGATCCCATTTCAAATGGTTGTGAGCCACCATGTGGTTGCTGAGAATTGAATTCAGGACCTCTGGAAGAGCAGTGTTCTTAAATGCTGAGCCATCTTTCCAGTCCCTTTTGAGTCATTCTTTCACTAGTAAGTAGCTCATCACCTATACTCCTGTTAGTGACCCCAATCAAAACTCATTGTTTCACCAAGTGCAATCACTGATGAGGGGCTGATGAGGTTAATGGATGAGTGAGTGTGTGTGTGTGTGTGTGTGTGTGTGTGTGTGTGTGTGTGTGTGTGTGATGTCTCCTCAGGAAAACTGCACACAACAGATATCATCCCAGTATCTGAACTGGAGCATCGCTGTGTAATTTTCTAATATCATTTGTAACCTACAGAAACATTATATAAAAGAAAATGATTCCCAACAAAAGTATCTTTGGAGAAAAATCTGAAAACTCAAAAACGAATGATGGATTTACCAAAAAGAACCAAGGAACAGATGCCATAAGTAGGAACAGGATAGCTTTAAGCTGTCGAAAAAGACAACAGCAGAGATGTTGGGTGAGGCGCTCTCTCCACTGTCATACACACGCTTGCGTGTCCTACACTCTTACATCATATGTCTCTTCTATAGGCCCTACTGCCATGCAATCTACAGAATCAGCGAATGCAAAGGACTGTTCACGTTCTGCAAAAGTAATTCCTTAACTTGCTGCAACCTGTTTTCCCACTGTGGTTGGAATAAAAACTACCCAGGTCCTGACTTCCCAGACCTGATTCCATCTGAACTCTGCACACACTGGATTTGCATCCTGCTATCCTCAAACTCGAAGGAACTGGCTTTCTTTCAGGTCCTTGTAAAGCATACAGTAGTTGTTATTTCAAGATCACTGCATTGTCTGGAAAGCTTTTCCCTTGGCTACCGTCTTCCCATATACTTAATGTAAGTTCAGTTTAAACCCACCCGGTCACTTCCTGGTCAATCTATCATACAACCCACTTCCTGCATGTTTCTCAGTCATTGCTGGAAATTCTTGTTTGCTGTCTCAGTTTCTGCCTCCATCTTCTCCCAGAGTATAAGCTGCCTGACAGAGGGTCTTCTGTGTTTTAGACATGGCTTTGTCTTATCTGATCCCTAGGAAAGCAATGAAAAACAATCAATTCAGAGTAAATAAATCAGTGTTAAAACCCTATACTTCCTTTTAAAGAATTGTTGATTTTTTTTTATTTTATGTATATGGGTGTTTTATACACACACACACACACACACACACACACACACACACATATATATATATATATATATATATATATATATAT
>NC_034595.1:4005362-4022498 GCF_900095145.1 Mus pahari
ATATATATATATATATATATATATATATATATATATATATAATATTTATTTATGCAATGCTCACATAGGAGGCCACAATGGAAAAACCTCAGAGAAGGTGTAGATTTGACAATGAAAAATGGGACTAAAGAAGAAAGTTAGGCAGAGGAGAAAACAGTAGGAGTGGGAAGTAGTTATGGTGAACACCTTTGCATAACTTTTAGCTACCCCCTTTGCAGAGAAGGATTGTAAAGAAGGCCTTTTGTACACAGTTACTTTTCACTTTCTGTTACAGTTTTGTTTTCAGTGTGCTGAAGGCACCAGTCCTTAAGACTTCTCTCTTGGACTGTAGGTTTTTGTACATCTTCCTGGGGTTTCAGTGAGAATCTCTTACAATCACTGTCTCTGGGGCTCCACAGACTGCTTAGAGCTGCCGGGACAATCCAAGAAAGAGTGAACACTGTACCTAGTTTATTAGTGAGGACTGAGATGGTCGGGTAGCCCCACTCTATCTGAAACCAGTGTAAGCTGTAGCATTGCCACGACTAAGGCTGCTGACTAGCAAGCGCTGTTCTCCAGTTTGTGTTGATGCTGCATAATGTAAATGTGTACACATGGTAACAGTGATGGCGATGCTGTTTGACTCATGAGAAAATGCATACATGAAGAGAATGACAGAGCTGGACAGATGGCTCAGAGAGGACCTGAGTTTGATTCCAATACCAGGGCAGGTAGTTCACAAGGACCTGTAAGCCCAGCACCAGGGGGACTTTGGGACCCAAAACCTCTGGCCTCCACGGATATGTATGTATGTGTGCATGCACACACACATTCAAAGAGTCATCTTTTAAAAACTTAAAAAGAGAATAAGCTAAGCTTAGTACCTGTCTATAATCCCAGCACTTAGAAGGTAAAGTCCTGGGCAACATATCTACAACCTGTATAAAATTCAAAGAATTTTTTTAAAAAAATAGAAGGTGACAGAATTCTCTTGAGGAAGCCATAGTAGAAGCAGTACTTTCATTTTAACTGGTGTACTAATGCAGATACATTCAGTGGCTTCTTAAGCCTCATGATGCTAATTTAAATTCTGGAAGCTGAGAAAGACTACTGGAGATTTTCCCTGCCCCCAATAACCTGTGCCACTTCTTAGGGACTGAGATCCTCAGCTCTCCTACAGCCCCTTGCTCAGCACTTAAAGGAGCCTTTACCCTGGCCTAAGGCTCTTAGCTGCCTTCTCCACTTCTCAGACCTGCTTAACATCTCTGGGTCTGAACTTGTTCACTCAGAGAGCACGGGTAACCAGTCATTCCCCCTCGATGCTTGCAGACACTATGGGAATTTAACAGCAAACAGAATGTGACATCCAAATTGGGCAATGGCTTAAATTCTAATATAATTATCCATCCTCATGAAGAGAGTTGCTGGCTGCTAGTTTAATAAGTACTATCTGGGGACATTTGTTTGTAAGACTCAAGAGAAGGAAGTTTCAGAAGTTAGTTCTGGAATAATTCCAACAGGAGTCTTGGCTAATTTCCAGAATGAACAACTGTTTTGTTGTTGTTGTTGTTGTTGTTGTTGTTGTTGTTGTTGTTGTTGTTTTTAATTGGAGGCAGGGCTAGATGTAAGCTGAACTACAAATATTTAGAAACCACAATGAAAAACCAGTCTCTATTTTTAGCAGTGGTTGGGCTCAAACAGTTACTATTCAGGTGAAAGCCACATGCCCTAGGTCCCCATTAAACACAAATCTCTTACTAAAATGTACAAACGTGGGCTAGGAAGATGGCTCAGTTGATAACGTACATGCCACAGAAGGATGGGGATCTGCGCTTGCTCCGCAGCACGCAGGCAGAATGCCACATATCCACAACAGTGTAGCAGGGAAGCAGGGGCAGGGGGTTATCTAGAGGTTGCTGCTTAGCCAATCTAGTGCGAACTGGTGAATGTTATGCTCAGTGAGGCCCCCTGTCAGCAAAGAACAATTGAGAAAGACACTAGATGTCAACCCCTGACCTCCATATAACCTGCAGCTACATGAACATATTTCCATACACATAAACATGCCTCCTCCCACTTACAATGAAAACATTTTAAATATAAAAATATTCTCTCACGCATGTATCCCTGAAGCCATGAATATACAAGTCAGGAGGTTTTCACTTCACAGGCCATACTTGGTCTTTTATGCTACAATGTCACCAGTAAAAAATGAAACGAGGGTGAAACTTTAGGTAACAAATGTAGGGAGAAGGCTATGCTCCTAGTGTGGAGGTCATTCTTCTGTCTCCTTCTGAAATATCCACCTGCCAAGGAATCACACTATCACAGAAATGTTCAGCATTATTAGTGTATTTAACAGAAGCAACTAGACTTGGGTTTCTCAGAAAGTGCATGTAGAATCTGCTGTGCTTAAAGCCTTCATCCATAGGATTCACTCTGAGCACACAACAGGTACTGGGAAAAGAAGTCACTGTGTCACAGAAGAGTCAGGTCACTGCCCCCAAGACAACTGACACAGAACAACTTTGACACTTTTATTACACCAGGCCAAGGAAAACAAATAGAATATGGCAACATGGTCCTGCCTTCTTTGGGCATATATTCTCAGCACACATCCATTCTTGAACCGTGGGGAAGGAATTTGTTCAAAAGCGTCTGACTGTTCACCAGACTCTACCCTTAAAATCCTCACTCAAGTCTTGCACCACAGAGCAGAAGATTTTTGGCAGTCATGGGTTCTGTCACAAGCCAGAACTTGCAGACACTGACTACCACTGACATTCATCCTCGCTGAGAGAGGCAGGCTGCATGAGGCAGTGTGGCTGCGCAGAGGGACAGAGACTTGTGGCAAACTGCTGCTTCTGCTGGAGGTTTCCCAGTCAGGGCTTTTCACTTGGATGCATTCCTCCCCTGTCCCAGTGCCTTTACACCCAGCAACATTGAACAATGAAATATCTGCAAGCAACCACATCTAAATAAAGAGTCCAGTGTGTGCCTCTCCCAGAAAAATAGCTAATGGCAGAAATTTCTTGGCACTCCTAGAGTAGGCTGGGATGAAAATTGTACCGTAGGCTGGAGAAGAGCCCAATGTGTTTCACAAGGTTGGGCTCCACCACATAGGCCCTCTCCCCCTTGGCTCTCAGCAGAGAGTACAGTGCCATGTCTTTGCCAAAGCCCTTGTGGCAGTACACCTGGGACAGGTAGGTGAGGGTCCTGCGGGCAGCTGGGGCAGGGAAGAGCATAGCTGGGGTGCAACACTGAGAGGCAGGAACCACACTGTACAAGGAGGGACTCAGGCGCCGCAGTTCCAGGAAATAGTGTCGGCCCACCAGTTCCACCAGCCCCATGCTGTACAGACAGAAGAAAAGCATGACAGGCCAGCTGAAGCCTGGGCGGCAGGCAAACCTCATGTAGATCCAGGTTAGCACAGGCCCCAGCAGCATGCCCACACCAACCCACTCCAGGATCCGCATAGGCTCTGGGTTGATGTAGTGCTGTAGCCTCTCTGGGTGATAGAGCTTTAGATACAGGGCATCTTGGAGGTGTGGCTCAGAGAAGCGAGCACGCAGGAGGTGCTCCAATACTGGGAAGATCTGTTCTTCTGGAATAGCATCATCCTCCACCATCAGGACATAGTCTGGATTGTAGGTCTGCAGCGATGACTCCAGGCAATACACATAGTCTTGCTTCTCTTTCTCAAATGAGTTAGTTGAAGGGTCATCACCGTAATCATCTTCGGTGCCCTCGTAGCGGTTAGCCACAGGGACATACTTAGAGAGCAGCTTAGCATCAAAATGGCTCACACTCCGTTCCACATTGCACAGGAAGAGCTGGTGCCCTTCACACTGGGGGCCACACTGCTGCAGAAGTCGATGGAACTGGGACACTACCTGTAAGACGTAATGAAAGCCAGGCTGCCTATCCACGGTGATTATGGTGATCACCAGCCAGGGGCGGGGAGTGGCCTGCCAGACGATGGGCACAGAGCCATTGGCAGAGGGCAGCTCTTCAAAGTAGTGAAGGGCAGCTTCCCCCTCCTTCAGGCTCTGCTGCAGGAAGTCCTGGCTCATCTGGTTTAGATGCCAATGGCGCAGATAGAAGTATGAGTGGAGGAGCCGGTGGCAGGCCAGCGGGGCCAGTAAGCCAAATGTCACCACAGTTAGAATGAAGAGCTGCACAGCTGTGCTGCCCCAGGAGAGTCGCCGAAGCCTCCGGAGAAGCATGGCAGCTGGAGAGGTTGACGCGGTCATGGCGTCAACTTTTGGTCATGTCTGGTCCCAAGAACAAACCATCCTGGATCTCAGGCCGGAAGCATTAAGTCAAACCTAAGGAGAAAAGGTAGAATCAGAAAACAATACTTTAAAAACTTTCAACAATGCAGCCCAGCACACATTGAATCGGAAGTTCCCGTTCAAGGTCGTGTAGCCACTAGAGACTTGAAAAGAATTTTCTGCAGTGATTGTTTTCTTGCGTTCTGTCCACCAGAGAGCCTTGCCATGCTCACCCTGTTTGTGATTAGAGGTACCCAGTGCATTCAACCAACTCTCCATGCCAAAAGATGTGACATTAGCTTCACAGTGTGTCATAAAATAACCAGCAGTTGGTAAAGCTATTATTTTGATTCACTTGCTACAGACGTGGGTGTTAACATAGGCCCACAAAACAAAAACCAACCAAACAAAAAAACCCAAGGCTGGAAACAGAAGAAATACACAGAGTTTGAGTAAGATGCAGCATAAATGCATACATAGTGATTTCTGAGATCCTTTTCGGCAAATGCCAACGGTGTGAGAGGGAGGGAATAATTGGTGGTGCTTGTTAGTTAACGTCATCTTTGACTTCTCTAATCTCATTTAGGCTAATCATTTAATTCTGATTGTCCTCCTAATTTATTTTGATAGGACTATCATTAGAACCAGTAGGAATTAATATCTTCTTTATGCAAACAAACTGCGGACTAATAGCCTGGTCCAGAAAGGAATGTCTTGGGACATAATGCCTCAGAAAATGAGTGTGAGGTGTGAACCCCAGATATGCTACTCGGTTGGTAGGAAGTCACATCACCTCTCCATGTCCTGGATTCTTCAGCTCTAAAATAAAAATAATCTGTTTTGTGGCTTTATTACAGGTATTAATAAATATGCCAGAGAGAAAAATTACACAGAATAAGTGTCATTAAAATATGTCCCGTGAAGCTAGAGTCTTGCTTTGCAAACAGAGAACCCCAGTTTGAACCCGAAGACCAGCCTCTCCCCGAGAACTGTATGTGGAAGCACATTCTTATAACCCTACCACAGGAGAGGTGGAGACAAGCAGATCCCAGAGCTCACTGGCTAGCCCGCTTAGCCTGCTGGTCAAATTCCCTGCCAGTGCAGAGATCCTAGATTAAAAGCAAAGTTAGAGGCTGAGAAAGTGGCAAAAAAGAAAAGAGTGTCACATAAAAGCTGGCCCAGGTGGCATTTGCTTATAATGTCAGTGTCCCTATGGGGAGACGGGAGGCATAAACAGAATTTCTGAAAGCTTAGAACCAGCAAGTCTGGTGTGGGCAGCTGTGAAACCATCTTAAACAAGACAGAAGAGAAGGTCTGATATTAAAGGTTTGTCTTCTGACCTGTGCAATTCCCCATGGCACATTCATATACATGAACAGGAAAACACATAAATACACATCAAAAGGAAAAAATGCAAGGTTGACTTGTCTGAGACATTTGAGGTTCATTTTTAGTCTCCACATGCTCATGCACACACGTACACGCACAAACTGCACACAAACTGCAAGTGTGCATGCACACATGTACACACACACCTACACAAACTGCACGTGTGCATGCACACCCTCCCAAACTGCACATGCACACATGTATAGGTACACCTACACAAACTGCACATGTGCATGTACCCTCACCCTTACCCTACACACTGAAAAAAAAATTGATGTGCAAATCCGAGTAATATTTGAGGAGCAAGAAATTCTAACATTCTGATGGAAAACAGGTTCACACCAAACAACAAAGTTAAAAAGTAATGAAGCCAGTATCAGGGCTGAAGGCAAAACCAACTGATAGCTCTAGCGTCAAAGGTATACTCTTGCCTCATGTCTTAGTCAGGGTTTCTATTCCTGCACAAACATCATGACCAAGAAACAAGTTAAAGAGGAAAGGGTTTATTCGGCTTACACTTCCATACTGCTGTTCATCACCAAGGAAGTCAGGACTGGAACTCAAGCAGGTCAGAAAGCAGGAGCTGGTGCAGAGGCCATGGAGAGATGTTACTTACTGGCTTGCTCAGCCTCCTCTCTTATAGAACCCAGGACTACCAGCCCAGAGATGGCACCACCCACAAGGAGCCAGACCCCCTTGATCACCAATGGAGAAAATGCCCCACAGCTGGATCTCATGGAGCATTTCCTCACTTGAAGCTCCTTTCTCTGTGATAACTCTAGCTTGTGTCAAGTTGACACAAAATCAGCCAGTACACCTCTGAAGCGTTTGTAGTCACTTGAAGGAAAATGGTCCAGTTTGTAAGTGATGAGGGCTCTCCATGTGTCCTGAGGTTCAGCCGTATTGTCTGCCAGCACTCCCATATCTGCATTCTACCTTTAGCGGTTACACTGAGCTACATTTCCTGGCTACCACCCTTCAGGGTAGGGGTCATATGAAGGGTATGGGCTAGCCAAGAAGACTGGAGATGAATAGAGCACCTCTATGGATCTAGAAGAGTCTGCCCCAACTGCTCACCTCTCCCCCCCTGACACTGACACTGTGTTGAGAGCTACATGTCGACCAGTGTATCCAGTCACTAATGATTTCTGGACTTTTTTCTGTAGGGTAGTTATTTTGACCTGCCCTCTACAGTCATGCAGAACACCAAACATCTCTCTTCTATGCTGTGACACATTTCAAAGAAGTCGAGTCAAGTCAGTAACAGAAGACAATGGTCCTGGGAATGCAGTTGTGAGTCAAAGGAGTTTAATGTCAAGAGACCTGGAGAACAGCCCCAAAGGAAAAGAAGCAAGGAGCGTTTGGTAGCACATGACCCTGGGCTTGGTGATTTGTGAATATCACAATACTATAAACTTGTTCTCCCTCTGCTCTGCTGAATTCCACAGAGTTTTAGTACATCACAGACTGGTACCTCACCTGGCCTCATTAGTCTCTCATCACTATTGCTGGACACCCAATATTGGAACTGGGGCAATCCTATGCCTCTACTTCAGAAGCTGTGGGAATAGGGCCATTTGGGTGGTTTCCTGCTCTCATTACTCTTCTGTCTTGGTTATTACCCCAGGGAGAAAGACCTTGCAGAGGATGGAATTAGATACAAAGGCAAGGAGATAAGACAATCAGCTTGGAAACTGCCAGGTGTACAATAAATGCTGTGGCTTATGATGGTGTGGCAGGTGGTGCAGAAATAGGAGTGCCCATGTTGACATAAAGAGGACCTTTAATCCCAGGAATTTTTTCCACTGTAGGAAATTCAAGTACAGAGGGCAGGCTGGAGTCAGGCACCCAATGTGTTTCTCCTCGTGGATCAAAGTGCAGAGGAAATGGCTACCAGGGCTGGGTTCTTGGGTCAGGGAAGCTGAGGCGGAGTCAGATCTGCGTCCTTGCTGGTCTGCAGCACATGAAGTCTACTCATGTCATCCACTGGCCAAAGCAAAAGGCGCAGGGAAACTCACTCTTCTGCCAGGCCAGGGGAGGGGGAGGCTCACAGTCAGAAACAAAGACCTGTAGGCAGATCTCTAGACCCTCAGAAGAAAAGGAAGGCTCTCACAATCTGCTCAGAGAAATCCCCAAACCCTCACAGGGCATAAGCTTTATCCCCTAACCACGGGAAACTGAAGGGTCAGAGCAGGCTTCCAAAATGATCCCCAAAGCTCAGTGGTTTATAAGAACTAAGGCGTTTAGATGTTTCTGTTTTCATATGTGGGGTTACAAACACTTCAGGTACATATAACTATAAACAAGAAGTGGTGATTATCTTTATTCTGAATATTCTGAAGAAATAAAAAACACATGACAGCGAATGCCTATAATGTGGCTATTAAACATTAAAGGCTTAGATTCTAGGGTACTTTTAAATTACTTTCAATGATCTTTATATGAGGGAAGATAGAGGGAGAGTGAGGAAGTGACAGAGACAGAGACAGCCACGGAGAGGGGAAGGAAAGAGAAGGAAGGGAGAGAGAGAGAAGATGGAGAGGAGAGGAGAGGAGAGGAGAGGAGAGAAGAGAAGAGAAGAGAAGAGAAGAGAAGAGAAGAGAAGAGAAGAGAAGAGAAGAGAAGAGAAGAGAAGAGAAGAGAAGAGAAGAGAAGAGAAGAGAAGAGAAGAGAAGAGAAGAGAAGAGAAGAGATTTTCTTTCTTATTTTGTTTTTCTAAGCATTCTCCTCTTGTCACTATGCCCATAAAGGTTAACTACCTTAGTTTCTTGTGCACATTCTAGAATGGACAGGTAAAACTGCCCCTTCTTCATTGACCTTTCTGGTTTTGTGACAGAGTAAAAAGAGAAATGGAAAGTCATAAACTATCTCTCAGAGCTACTTGATCATACACATGGACCAAATCACATAATTACTCTCCAAATTCACTAGAACATGCACAGAAACAGAAAGAGGGCACTAAACGCCTGAAGTCAGTGGTCAGGGAGATACATATCACAGCCTCCATGAGAAGAAAGGAAAACACTGTTGATCATTTGAACACTGCAAACGAGCACACTCATTGTGGGTGTAGAAAATTGGAACATATAATGATTGTATGACTGGCTTAGCAAAAATCCATAAGTTATATAGACAATCAAGAGTATGTTCTTGTTATCTTTTGGGGCACGGTGGGGTGTGGTGTCCTCTCAGCACCCAGTGTTTATTGTGCTTTTCTGATAGAGTTTAACATAGCTGGCCTAGAGGAACTGAATTTAAATACATAGGATTTTTTTTCATTCACAGTTTGAGGGACAGAATTTTTTCTCCCAACCTATGAATGTAGACAGAAGTGAGCCATGTTTACATAAGTGGAAGCAGATGACAGGAAGGTTGTATCTAGATCAGCGGTTCTCAACCTGTAGGGTAGCCACCCCTTTGGGGTCACATATCAAATATGCTGCATATCATATATTTACATTATGATTCATAACAGTAGCAAAATGACAGTTATGAAGTAGCAACAAAAATAATTTTACGGTTGGTGGGTCACCATAACATGATGAACCATATTAAAGGATTGCAGCATTAGGAAAGTTGAGAACCGTCAGTTTAGATGATTTCTCTGACACTCTTTTTCCAGAGGCCAATACTCACCCTTCAGACTGCCACTGAGGCTCACTCTCCATTGACACTGTAGTCTCTGGTTTTCTGAGTCAGCAGGTAACAACTGTTTCAGCTCTTTGGAGGTAAGTACTGCAATGTACTTACAAGGTACAGCCATTCCCTAAACAAGATTCCACTATCACCACATCTTGGGTGTAAGACTGAGAAAACTATAAAGGATAAAGACACTGGGAAAAAAGCATGCATTAGGACTTCCATGAACAGGTACATAGAGTGGTAGCAGATACTGTGTTTTAGCTAAGGAGCCAAGGGGATTTGGGAAACAGGACACCTCACTATGTGTCAGGAAGTAAGAACTTGGGAACTGTCTATTTTCCCCAAGTCAACCCTGCTTCATAAAAGAGACCATCACTTTCTCAGGCATCAGAATCCAAGAGCCTAGCAGGTTCCTACTTCTCACTTCCTTCTAGGCCCTTCCAAGTCCAACAGAGAGCTCTCAAAAGAAGGAAAATGGCTAAGGAATACCTTCTAAAAAATAGCAATTAGAGAAATGCTAATCAAAACAATTTTGTGATCCCATCTTACTCCAATCAGAATAAAGAACAAATGCTGGAGAGAGTGTAGGGGAAAGGGAACCATCTTTCTCTGCTGGTGGGGTTCCAAACTGGTGCAGATATTATGGAAACTTGTGTGGCGAATACTCAAAAAAGCTAAAAGTATATTCTACTCTATGACCCAGCTATACCATTCTTTGGCTTGTGCCAAAGGGACTACGCACACCATGTTCACTGTTCCTCTGTTCACAATATCTAGCAAATGGGGAAAAGAAATGCAGCACACACACACACACACACACACACACACGCACACGCACACGCACACGCACACACATACACACACACACTATGAATACTGTTCAGCTGTAAATAACAATGACACCATGAACTTTGCCGGCAAATGGATAGAACTAGGAAAGAACATACTGAGTGAGGTGACCCAGATCCAGAAAGACAGACGTCCTATGTTCTCTCTCACCTGAGGCTCCGAGCTCCAAGATCTCAAATGTGAGGGAGTGTCTGCCCGGTGGTAACTGGAGAAACCAACAAAGTAAAGAGGGAGCATAGCTGGGGTAGGGAGTTGGGAGAGACAGAGAGAGAGGAAGAGCACGATACAAACGATTGGGTAAATGGGCAAAAAGGTGGGGCTTTAATTAGGGAGGTGAGGGAAATGAATACAGAAGGTGGGCAAAATAAGTAGTGAACTCGGGCATCAGACCAGCACCTACAACTACCACTTTACCAAATCATAATACCTAGCTACACTCTGAGTATCTGTCCTTAACAGATAAGTACAGTCTCCACCCGTCATCAGAACTTCCCTTTGCAACAGAAGGTGACAGTTACTGAAAGCCACAGCCAATTAAAATGCCAGGTTGTGGAGCCCAGTCCCAAGGGATACACATACAAAATAATTCCCACACCTAAGGCTCAGGCAACATTGTGGAAGAGGAGGCAGAAAAAAAAATTGTGAGAGTCAGAGGATCAGGAACTTGGCTGTGAGACTGTACTCCAAATAGCATCAGAAGTTACAGCCATAAAGTCTCACCAACAATTCTGCCTAGTCATAAAGCAGAACAAGGAGAGCAATTGATGGACAAGGGAATGTCCTCGAGGCCTAAACCCAACAAAGAACTAAGAAAGACAAAGAAAGTGACAGCTAAACCTCTGAGGAAAGTCTTCAGATGAAGATGTAGAACTCTCAGCTCTGCCTGCACCATGCCTGCCTAGATGCTGCCATGTTCCCACCTTGATAATGGACCTCTGAACCTGTAAGCCAGCCCCAATTAAATATTGTCCTTCTAAGACTTGCCTTGGTCATGGTGTCTGTTCACAGCACTGAAACCCTAACTAGAACAGCAACTGAGCAGGCTATACTTAGGAACATTAGAACTATCTGCATTATCTATGCAGCATGGGATTCTTATTATTTTTACCTAAAGATGTCTTTTTTTTTTGGTAATGACAAACGTTTTTAAGAAAAAGAAAGGGGGCCTGGTTTTTCTCAATATAACTTTAATGGTTTTTAAATTGTTTCATATCTGGTCAAGTTGAGATTTTTAAGAACTTCATTTTTAATTTGTTTAATTCTTTTTTGGGGGGGTGGGGGGTGGGGGGCTTTTCGAGACAGGGTTTCTCTGTATAGACCAGGCTGGCCTCGAACTCAGAAATCCGCCTGCCTCTGCCTCCCGAGTGCTGGGATTAAAGGCGTGCACCACCACGCCCAGCTCATTTTTAATTTGTAATAAAGTTTACCACTTGATTTTTTTTCAAAAAGAAAAGAGTCAACAAACTGCAAGCATCTGTTAATAAAGGTCTATAATAATAATAATAATAATAATAATAATAATAATAGAATGAAGTATTTTGAAAGTTCCATAAGTATACTCTGGATGCTGACTTAAAAACCAATTTTAAAAATCTCAGATGGAGACACTGTTTAGATGAAAGAAACCCTTCCTCAGGCATGGGACAAGATGCTGCAAACCATGGTGACAGTGTCCCTGCCCATCTGATCCTCTCAAGCACGGTCGGAACAACGCTCTTTTCTGTAGAACTGGTCAATAACAGTTCCCCCATATCTGCAGAAGACAGTCCAACTGCTTTGCCAAGACTCCCCAGAATTCAGCTCTGACAGTCTTTCCAACAGCACGCTCCTTACACACGCCAGCTCAACCATGGAAAAGCAGACCAAGAGGTACAGATCCCTTCTAAACAACAGCCTGGTTTCCCCGACAGAACTGACCACCGTTTCCTTCCACATATTGGGACTTTCCTCAGAGCACTTAGCTGTCACTTTCTGCTTCATGTTGTAGGGCCATACCTTGGGATCCAAGGTGGGTTGGTTCTAGAACTCCCCACTCCTTAGAATACCAAAATCTGAAGACGCTTAGATTCTTTATATGAATTGTCAGTCTTTATGTGCTAGGTATGCACTTCTTAAATACATTAAATTAGCTCTAATACTGGTCAGAATGCAAGACACTATGGTTTCTGTTTAGGGAAGGATAACAATAAAATTAATACAAACATGTTTGGTTTAGAGAAAATTTCATTTCTTGGATCATTTTCGATCCAAGTTAGCTGGGTCCACAGATACGAACCCTGAGGTACAGAGTAGAGTATCTACTTACAGAGATTTGCTACATCCTCACTGCACACTCCAGGATGTGTTAGCCCTTGATTCCATTTGGACCAATTGGCTCTCAAATAGCAATATGATTTAATCCTGTTTAGGTAGAAAAATAGATTCTAGCAAACTGTAAGCAGGAAACTCAAAGCCCACACACTGCCCATGCCGCCTGATGCCTTTCACGGCTTTACTCATAACCCTTCACTCAACAGCCCTTTAAGTCCCTTCTTACTGGAGTCAGTGTCATTTATCTTTGATTTGCCTCCCAGGCCCAGCACAGTAAGTCCTGTATACCAAGAAGAGATTTAATGACTGTTGAGCAAATAAAAGATCCCAGGAAGTCTTTTGATCACCATAGCCCTTTATTTCTCTGCTACAAAACTGGGAGCAGCATACAGTCCAATCACATACTGGGCAGAGAACAACTTATTTCTAACTTTGCCCAGCATTTATGTGACAGGTACTCTTTTAAGCATTGAGTGGATCTGCATAAAAAGCCTCTAATAGTTATTAAATTCACTTTGTAGGTGGGCAAGCTAAGGCAGAAAAAACTTGCAGTGGTTAACAAAGATTTTGGGATGTAGTAGTAGAAAGGTTAATCTAGGATTCCTGCTCTTACCCAACAAGTACGAGGGTTTCTGAGCCCAAGAAAGTGAAATGAAAAACCATCAGAAATAGTAAGAACCACTTTTAAGACATGGTAGGTAACAACATAAAACAATACATAGTGTGTATGTGTGTGTGTGTGTGTGTGTTTGTGCATGCATGGTACCACTGCTTACCTCTGAAGAGACATACATACTAGTATTTATAAAACACATAAAATAAATTATTTCATCCCATCAATCAAACTTCATTGACAGAATTAAAATAATAAACTCAGGTAAAGTGGAAAAGAAATACATTTAGAATAAAAATGAAATACCTACAAATAATTTGGAAACATAGACAGATTATACACATAAAATTATACTAAAGGATATTTTAAAAGTCACTAATAAATGTATCAAAAGAATACTTTTCTACCAGAAAGTGTCAGTTAATATAGAGGCAGTCCTTTTTCCAAAACAAGTTTTGAGAATTAACACAATCTCAATTCAGTTTACTCCAAGAGGAAGCAATATGATTTCAACAAATGAGCATTTGCACAGAAATTGGTAAATCTTACAAGGTAATACCAAGGCATACCCTTTGATAGGGGATAGCAAGTAATACACCTGGCAGAAATGATAAGTTATGCTAGAACCAGTAAGAATGTGTCCCTTAAATTCTTTTCATAATAGAAAAGGCTGGGTGATAAATGGGAAGAGAGGGGCAGCTATGTTGATTCAAATCATAGAAAATGTACATGGCATGACCATTTTATTTTATATAGGGAATATAATGAAAGTGAGCTGAGAGGCATGAGAAGGAGGTTTCCTGCTGGCTTTCTACATGTCTGCAAAGAACATGTATGACCTCAACGACCGGTACTCAACATTTCACTCAACAATGAGTCTTGTGCCAGACACATGGACGGTCAACAGGGCAGCAAGTAAGCCTAAATCCCCTTTAAATTGCTACATTTGTGGTGTATTAGATATCTTATATTTGTGAGTTTGTCCCTTTTCATTATTGTTGCTGTTGTATTAATTCTTATTTATTATATTGGGACAAGGTCTTGTTAGGAAGCTCAAACTGGCCTGAAACTAGAGATTCTCTTAACCTCGACTTCTCTAGCACTAGGACTGTGAGCTTGGGCCGCTATGTCAGTGTGTATTTTGGTGCCATGGCTCTTGTTACTTTAATTACTGAGACTTTATAGCATGTTTTATCATCTTATTAAGCCTATTATTTTTTTCTTGTGATCCAGTAAAATTCTCCTGGTTTTTAAAAACAACTTTGGTCTACAGCCACACCACCCTCAATGCCCCCAATCTTGTCTAAAAACAACTTTATTGAGGCACATTTGAGTACAACAAAATGTACCATTTAATTGTTCAAATAGTTCAAAGTTTGGACAAATTGATAGTCAGATTACTATCAACACATTAAAAAAAAGAATGCATTTTAAAGAATGTTTTGAATTATAATTAGAAAAACTACAAGTGAATGTACTCCAATTAAAATATGGGGAAAAAAATTACTGTCCCATCCATATAAATGAACAAGTCAAACACAGGTAATTAGGTATGGGCTCCTATGGGTAAAGGCAAGCAAATTAAAACTACATACCATTATTAATATAATTACATTCTTAATAATAACTACATTATTAATATAAACTTCAAATGTAGAAAAATTTAAAGCTAAACAGAGAATCTCAACAATCTAAAAGATGTAGTTTTGTTTATATTTTTCTTTTTTTTTTTCTTTTTTGCTCCATGCTTATCATTTCCATTTCTTTTTTTCTGGTTCTCATCATATTAAGCGTTAGACGCACCTTGTTTGCTCTTCTGGCCTCATAAACTATGTGGCGCATAAAGACCCCCTAGAGATCCTCCAATAAAATAACTATTTCCCATACATGGTTTATTTCTCTCAGGGAAACCGGCGTGCACTTGCGCGCACACCCACACCTGCAGATTCTGCTGATAACCCGCATGGTGAGATCATCACTGAAGCAGCATTGTGGTCCCGCAGGGAAAGCAAGGGTCGAGCAGGAGATGCCAGGTCACTGTGACCTGCGGGGGTTCAGGTCCCGCGACAATCTCCCGAGCGCAGTGCGGCACTGGCGACGCCTGGCACAAGAACCAGAGCGAGGGCTGCGACACACCCATCCATCCTAACTGCCACTCTGGGGAAAATAATAGTGACTGAAACCCTTAGCTTGGCATCTTAGGGCCGGTGCTGACCTTGGGGAGTCCCCTCTGCCCACCGGACTCAGTTTGCCCACCTTCAGGCCGAGACTGCTAGTCCATCGCAGTGGCGTTCCAGGCGCGGGCGTTCCCGGGAGCGGGAGGGGCGCCTTCCTCCGGTCACCTTCGCTGGAGGACGCGCTCCGCTGAGGACGGGCGGAGGGGCCCCCGCTCCCGGGAAGCCATTAGGGGGTAGCGCTCGGACCGGCCGCACGTCCGGGCTGTGTGGGGCTCTCGGGCTGCATACCCTGGCCTGGTGACAACGCGGCCCGCTCGGCGACAGCCAAAGAGCGAGGCGACCCGCCCGGTGCCACAGACGCACCGAGGGCGGGGCCGCGGCCGAGCCAGCCTGCGGGGCTCAGGGCGGGCGGGGGACGCAGGCCTCCAGGCCACCACTCCCCTCTCCGGCCGTCGCTCCCACATCTCGTCCCCTCGCTGGCGCGCTTCTCCGCGACACCACCCCGGCAGGAAACCTACCCTGTGGAGGCGTCAGCTGCCTGGCTTGCCGAGGCCACCGCCGCTGTAGCCCAGGTTGGCGGGTCTCGGTGGTGGCGCCTTGCCAGAACCCCGCCTGGCGGAGAGTAGCGGAAGGCTCGCCTCCTCCCGCATTCGCTCCGGTGCAGGGCTCCCCTCGCTCTGCCAGGCCACGTGACCTGAGAGCTGCGGAGCAACTGCAGCCCCCAAAGCTGGATCGGGGTGGGGGTTGCGAGGGGGAGGCAAAAGGCGCCAACTGATGGGCAGCGAGGGAAAAGCAGGGTCGCTCCCAAATCAGGAGAACAGGATGACACCTTTTATAATGGGAATGCAAGCCTAGGTTTTATTCCATCAGGTGGGCACAAGAAGAAAGATGTATTTTAATGAAGCATCTCGCCTTTTGCGGAAGCGTTTGTGTAGAAAGCTTTTTCTCTGTTTCAGAATGGGCTTCAATCTTCTGAACGCCTTCTGTTTAAATGCAAAATCCCCTGGGAGACATTACTGAAGAGGGAGAAAAAATATACGCACTGGGGTAGAATAAACCTGACGTGCAATACAGGGAAAGCATAGGAAATGATTCAAGGAAGGGGAAAAAACTGTGCGTGTCTAAGAGAAGGTAAAAAACAGCCAGCTTTGTACCCTGGCCTTACCAGGGCTCTCACCACCATACATCTTTGTGGCATTTTTATTGCTTCTATTCCATGTCAGTTTGCCTGTGTAAGCTAGGACTTAAATGAGTATTTTGGGTGTATATATAATATGAATTTTTGGCGATCATAATGTTGTATTGTCTGATCATTATCATTTAAATACTCAGGACGAAAACAAGTTGCAAGATTAGGAGGCACCCGTAGAAAATATCCAGTAAAACCTTTTCTGTAACCGGGTACATACGAGTTTACAGGGTTAAAAAGAGAAAATTCCATAAGTAAATTATTTGATACAAAAATGAGATCATCATCTTGTTTCCAGATGTTCTAGCAGCTTTCTACTACAGGGCCAAACAATCCTGAGCTCAGCTTATTGAGCCAAGTTCCTGCTGTTGAAGTCACTCAGAACTCATGTCACTAGGGTTCTTTGTACATGTGTCCACTTGAAGGAGCCTTGAGGTGATCACAGAAGAAGACAACCGACTACAAGAAAGACTATGATATCTGCCTGATTTAGGTGAAAATTTCTTGTCATTTGCTTGTCTGGCTTATATGTTTTAGACGTGTGTACTGGCTGGTTCTGTGTGTCAACTTGATAGAGGCTAGAGTTATCACAGGGAAAGGAGCTTCAGTTGTGAAAATGCCTCCATGAGATCTAGCTGTAAGGCATTTTCTCAATTAGTGGTCAAGGGGGAGGTCCCCTTGTGGGTGGGAACATCTCTGGGCTGGTAGTCTTGG
>NC_034595.1:4022709-4024871 GCF_900095145.1 Mus pahari
GGAAATGTAAGCTGAATAAACCCTTTCCTCCCCAGCTGCTTCTTGGCCATGATGTTTGTGCAGGAATAGAACCCTGACTAAGACAATATGTGTTTTTAACTTTCTTTTTTTTTTTTTTGTTTTGTTTTTGTTTGTGTTTTTAACTTTCTTGGTAGTGCTTCTTTCAGTGTTTTATTCCCAGTTCTTTTGGGATTAGAAAATTCACCTGTAAGATTTTGTTCACTAAGCCTGTGGAGAACTTTTCTTTAACGGTCCAGAATAAAGCCTGTCTTGAGGAGTGTTCCATGTGGCTCTGGAGAGATACATGCTTGGCAACTGTTTGGTTTCATAGTGGTTTCGTATTTTAAAGCTTTGGCTAGCTTCCTGTCAGGCATAGTACTGTTGACACCTTCTTTTCTGGTTCTGACTTTCTAGTTTTGTCAACTGTGAAAAATTGTCTGTTAAGATTAATGAAGCTCATGCATTCATCTTCTTCTCACTTTAGTTGTTCAAGCTGTTAGCACCAGGACACTCAAAGGCCTGGCCCTAGACTTGCAACCCTCAATCCCACAACTCACCTGGCTCAGTTCCCACCCTCACTGGTGTGACGTCATTCTCTGTATAAATTAGGGGATCACCCCCTCCTCGCTCTCTTCTCCTCCTCTCCTCCTCTCTTCACCCCTCCTCGCTCTTCTCTACTTCTTCCCCCTTCCCCCTCTTCTTCCCTTCTCTTTCTCCTTCTCCTCTTTCTCTCTCCTCTGCTCTTCTACTCACTTCACCGCCCCACCCCATCCCTGCTTAATAAACCTCTCTCACATGGAATCACCTTGGCGTGGTCTGCTGTTTGGTTTATCCACCCAAAACATAAAATTGGTGCCAAAACCTGGGATGGATAAACAAAAAACCAGCAGCCACCAGCACCTGGTGTTGCCCAAGGGGCATCCAGTGGACACAGCAGCGGGTACCGAACACAACATCCAAGGTAAGATTCCCACTTGCAGCCGCTTGCTCACACATTCGCACACGCCAGCGGCTTGCAACTTTCCCTCTGAGCCAGAACTCTTGGCGACCCCACCTCCCCTGTATTTAAGCCTTTGACCCAAGCAGTTACAAACGACCAGGGGTGGGGGGGCTCACACAAAGGCCTAAGGGGCAAGGGGGAGGAGTGCGGCTGTCCGCCATTTACACCACATGACCCGCTGCTGTCCCAGGGCGCAGAAACTTTAAACTAAGTGAGCTCCGCCATTTCCACAGCGCCTTATAGGCTGGGCTTCCACATTCCCATTTTACTGATTTGCAAAAAAACCTCTCGCACAGACACCGGCATACTATCGGCAGGGCCGGTCAGTGGGGCGGGGCCTCCAGTTCATGGAACAGAACCTGGCCAGTTCTGCCCGAGAAATAGGGGCTTCTGACTCAGCTGGCATAAGAGACACTGCCCATCTGCACCTTGCTCTTTCTGGAAGCTGCTCTTTCCATACAGACCCCCAGCGGGTCGGCTGAAATCCCTGGCCAGGGTAGAGCACTTCCCACAGTAAGTTCGGGACTTACTGGGTAGCAACTAGAGGTCCTCATGGCGACTTGGGCACTCTAGCCTGGCTGATTTCCTTTTTGGTTTCTAAGATGTTCTCTGGGACGCTGGTAGAATATACCAGGAACTTCCAGAGCATGAGCAACCATGTGTCCTCAGAAAACCTTGAGTCCTTAAGGTTCACACCTCCTTTGAAGGCATCAAAATTGATAATCCTTTGCAATAAGGTCTGGATCCAGTTGTTTTAAGGATCCTAATACATACTGCCAGAACAAACCAGTAAATGGGAAGAGGTGCAAAATCTTTCATTCATCTCCGTTCCAATTTTGCTATATGTTCTTCCTGCTCTCCAACTCAACTCCTGTTAGCCATGAACCCTGTACAACTCCCACTACTGGACCCAGCATACGAACCACCTCCTTTCCACCGTAGGCCTACTTCTGCGCCATTTAGAACCCAAACTGCTATCTCGGCTTCCCCCCANCGAGACTCCCCAGGGCCTGTCTCCCCCAGCTCTCCTCCTGACTTTTCATGATGTATACATGATACTTACTAACAATTTGCTTCTTGAGGAATGCAAGCAAGTTTGGGAACAAGCGAGAGCGCATGCAGACGAGATTCACCAAACAGATAGAGTACATCCAATCGGAGC
>NC_034595.1:4027189-4067531 GCF_900095145.1 Mus pahari
CCCATTACCTGTTAATATTGGAGACCAAGTCCTTTTATCTCCTCCAGGTCATCAACCTTCACCTCTCTCTCCAAGGTGGTAGGGTCCTTTTAAGGTAATCCTTGTAACTCCTACAGCTACTAAGCTCAAGGGACTCTCTCATTGGGTCCACCTGTCTCATCTGAAACCCTTCATTCCCCCACCTAAAGATGATTCCTCTTCATACACATAACCCTAACAGGACCGTGCTCTGTTAAGCTCTGGAAGACATCAAGACAACCAGTCTTGTCTCATCCTAGAAAATGAGGCTTCACTTCAACAGCCAAACCCGACCTCGCTGGATGAGACAACGGATTAGTTGTAGCTTTTTCATGTTTTCCCTGCTGTTTATTTCCATCAAGGGTAGTCCTTACGTCTGGAGATTCGAAGTTCGAAAAAACGCCTGCTGACAACAAGCAGACTTTCCAAATAGGATCAGGAAACTGCTCCATAGCTGGATGCCAGGAACTGATCCAGATTGTCATCTTCCCTATATCTGTTACTCCATCTGCATATTATGACCTTTATACCTGTTTTCTCTTTGACCAGACAAAATATTATTGCAGAAAATGGCCAGACGNGTATGGGGGCTGCCCATACTGGTCTTGTGAGATACACATGCTAGGGACACAGATTAATCTCTTCTTCTATTGATTCTGCAAGATATTCCTCTACATTCGAGACCCATGGGATCCCAGGTGGGAAATAGGAGTTGCTGGTAAGCTTTACCAAAAAAACTCAGCCCAGCTCCCAGTAAGTACTATTCACATCCAGAGACAATATGTCTCAGTCGCCCCTTGTCTTAGTAATCTTGTCTCTACATTCCTTCAGTGACAAGTACAGAAATTTCTAACCAAGCTGTTATTCAGCTCCTGTTACAGGATTACCAGCTGCTGCCCACAAAAGAATCACTGTCCATAGGAGAACCTGATTCAGACGACTGCCATACAAACTCTGATGGTGAAGACCAGATATACCCTGAAAAGTGACGACGCCCCTAAACAGCAGGAAGTAGCTTAAGAGACATGACACCACTATTCCCTCTTCACCATTGGTTTCCCCTCTCTTTTTCTCCCCTTCTTTTTATAATAACCAGAAGGGAGGAATGTTAGCACCAGGACACTCCAAGGCCTGGCCCTAGACTTGCAACCCTCAATCCCACAACTCACCTGGCTCAGTCCCCACCCTCACTGGTGTGACGTCATTCTCTGTATAAATTAGGGGATCACCCCCTCCTCGCTCTCTTCTCCTCTTCTCCTCCTCTCTTCACCCCTCCTCGCTCTTCTCTTCTCCTCTTCTTTTTCCCCCCTCCTCTTCTCTTTCTCCTTCTCCTCTTTCTCCTCTTCTCTGCTCTTCTATTCGCTTCGCCGCCCCCACCCCATCCCTGCTTAATAAACCTCTCTCACATGGAATCACCTTAGCGTGGTCTGCTGTTTGGTTTATCTGCCCAAAACATAAAACAAGCATCTCATCATATTTTCTATTGCTCTGTAATCAGGCGTATGTACACGGATGATGGCTCTCCCCTCTACCAATACAAAGTGCTTCTACCTTTGGCAATACGTTTATAATGCATCTGATAACAAACCAGCTAGTCCAGCTTTCTTCTCTTTTCTCTAGACATGTCTAATAAATGACAGCAAAAACAGGTCATGACTGGTACTGTTGCATCAACTCTGAAGTCTACGACTTTCTCCAAGGACTATTGGGTGTTGCCCTAGTAGACAATTTACTTGCCTGGATTCAGTGTTCAATTTCACACTGTGTGTTTCCTGCAATAGCTGATATCTCTGATGATTTTCTCCTCCTCTCCTTCTACCCCTCCCCCATCCATCCAGCTTCTGTTATATTTGCATAGGCTCCCCACTCCCCCAGGGTGTCTTGTCTGTATTCCAGTAGATTTGCAATCACCTGAACATTTGAGAAGATTCTAAATCCAGTTTTTGGGATTTAGTTTGTTTCTGTTTTCTTTTCTTTTCTTTTTTCTTTTTTCTTTTTTTTAACACTTCCCTCTTTTAAATTTCTAGCCTCTCTTCCACCTCCCGCTGAGCTGATGCCCTGATGCTTCAAAGCTGAGTAAGGCTTCAGCTCTGAGCTGCCTGAACTCTACCCAATTGCACACACACAGCGAAGCACAAGTATGAATCTCATCCAGGGCAGTTTTATCTTTCAAACCTAGACCCTCTTCTGATGGGTGTCTAGGGTATTGTTTGACTTGTTGGCCTCTTTGCCTGGGGCACTGCCCAGGAGTGAGAAGTTCAGCAGTCAGCAGGGGGTGTGACTGCAGTTTATACTAACTCTGTGAATCTCAGTCATTCAGCTGCTCTCTGGCTTCTAGCATTTTCCCCTCATTTCCCAGTTCTCCTAGCAGTGAAGTGTGGCTAAAGTCATTGTGTATTTGAAATCCTCTTTTTTTCTGCTTCAGTAGCTGTGAAGATCAAAAAAAGGGGGGAAACAACAAAAACAAAAACAGGAATAGAAAATGTCACACTTTGTTATGGTTTGAATCTGGGATGTCCTTGCACATGCATGTGTTGAACATTTGGTCCCCATCTGGTGACAGTATTTGGATAAGCTCTGGAAGCTTTGGAATGGGGGCCTAGCTGGAGGAGGGGGGTAAATCAGAGTTGGCCTTTGAAAGTTATACCTGGTCCCTAGTCCCTCAACTTGTTTTCCTTCTTTCATGTGGTTTATATCTGTCATTCTATCACAATGTGGAGAAAATCAGGCAATTTATCAAGTGGCTGCCTCCTTTCGGTTGCTTTTTGGTTCCTTTTTACATTTGGCCAGAATTTATAAAAGGTCATCTGCAGAAAATGTAATGCATGAATCCACCCAACTCTTAGCTAGAAACTGGAGTATTAATTAATTATTGAGATAATCTATAATTACATTTGTTTGCTCATTTGTTTTTAGTAGGACTGGCTGGAACTGATTATGTAGACCAGGCTGACAATGAACTCACAGAGATCCATCCACCTGCCTCTGCCTCCTAAGGCTGGAATTAAAGTTGTCCAAAAACATGCCTGGCTGGGACCTCCATTTTATTCATGTTCCATGCAGGCAGAAAAATAGACAGATAATGATTTTCAGTTGTATCTCTAATCTAGGTAATTGTTACATTCTGTCTCCTTCCCTTATTTTCCCACAGATGCAGTTACTCAATGCACATCAAAAAAAGAATATGTTAAAAAAAAAAAAGAAAGAAAGAAAATCAATTCTGTAAGCATTGTTTACACGAACTTGAAACCAGAGATTTGAAAAAACATTACAATGCTATGTCAGGAATGCAACAAGATATGAGGGCAGAGAAATCAGCATTTGAATAACAGGAGGGTAATCTTTAATCTTTATATACTGCACAAAGACATCATGCTTACAATATTGCAACACATAAATGCTTTCTTTTTAAGATTAATTTCAGATTTAGAATAACACATTGTGTATGTGTTTATGTGTATGGCCTGAACTGTTCAAACGGAACATTTACCCTGTTAGACTTATCACTCTGTCTTTACTTATGTGTCTTATGAATGTTCCTGTGTGAATGGGTGGCTGCTTGACAGTAACTTGGAGACCTGCACCCTTCTCCCGAAATCCTTCCACATTTATTTTATAAATACAGAGACAGCCTGCCCAACCCCAGCACACACCTCAAAATTAGAAAATGAACCTTGAAAAACTATTTATCTATTTCATAGCTTTTATTTAAATCGAATCCATTGTCACACTAAAGTTTATTTCAGTAAACAAAAAGGAAAAAAGTCTAGTTTGGATGCAAATGCAGAATTGTAGTTTGTGGTTTGGGGGGGTTTTCTGTTTGTTTTTGTTTTGTTTTGTTGTCATATCTCTTGAATTTCTCTTAATCATCATCTTTCTTTGCATCAGTTTCTCACTTCAGACATAAAAAAAATATTATCACAGTTTTAGTATCTGCAGGACACAGGATGACTCACTGGGCAAGGGTGTTTGCTGCCAAGTCTGACAGCCTGAGTATGATACCCAGGGCTCTCCTGGTGGAGTCCCACGACCTGCACAAACTCACGCACTCCAAATAAAAGAAATAGGTGTAAAAGGAGCCTCACTTCTTACCTCAAAGTTCTGGAAGTTAAAAGTCCAAAATTACGTCAACGTCAGGGCACTGGCAAGCTGTTCTGCCTCTGGATGTTCAGAGAGTGGGTTTCCTCATCTTTTTTCAGTTTCCAGAGCCTGTTTATGTTCTCTGTTGGGTAAGCATCTTCCTGTGCACTTTGAGCCCCACTTCCTTCTGTTACTGACTCTGGCTCTCCTGCCTCCTACTTACTAAGCACAGGAGTAATTGTACCTGGCACATGTGGATAATCCAGGATCATCCTCTTCTCAAGATGCCCTCTTAATCACATTTACTGTGGACGGTGAAGGATGCTTAGGTTGCTGGGAATCAGGAAAGGGATGGGTCAGGGGGATTAGTCATCCTACCATAGTGCTCATCACCTAAGGTGTTTCTCCAAGTCACCTTCAATCCTGTTGAGAAGAAGGTAAATGGTAATGCAGAGAGATAGGAAGGTGACAATAGGCAGGGAGTGCTAAGAAGCTTAGGAGAGAAAGGAGGCAGGGAACAGCAACTACTCATCTAGAATTCTGGCTTGTTGAGTTGCTTAATGTCTGGGTCCCTGTCTTAGTCAAGGTTTCTATTCCTGCACAAACATGACCAAGAAGCAGTTGGGGAGGAAAGAGTTTATTCTGCTTACATTTTTCACATTGCTGTTCATCACCAAAGGAAGTCAGGACTGGAACTCAAGCAGGTCAGAAAGCAGGAGCTGATGCAGAGGCCATGGAGGGATATTCCTTGCTGGCTTGCTTCCCCTGGCTTGCTCAGCCTGCTCTCTTATTAGAATCCAAGACTACCAGCCCAGAGATGGTCCCACTCACAAGGGGCCTCTCCCCCTTGATCACTAATTGAGAAAATGTCCCACAGCTGGATCTCATGGAGGCATTTCCCCAACTGAAGCTCCTTTGTGATAACTCCAGCAGTGTCAAGTTGACACAAAACTAGCCAGTACAGTCCCCCTTCTTAACGGAGAGGACCCCAGATGTCTTTTTGGACTTTCTTTTTAAGTGTTTAAACGTAGCAGAAAAGCTTGACACCTTTGCCAGAAGACTGTTTATAAAAAGTGAATTCCTCTTCTCTAAATTCTAATGTATTGGTTACTCCTTTCCAAAGAATATATGCAGCATATTCCCTCTGGGTCGTTTCTGCAAGGAATGTCAGCTTTTCCTCCACAGCTCTGTACAAAAAGCAGTTGATTGGCTTTATGTGAAGCAGAATGAAGTGACCAAGCCAGTTCAGTCAGTCAACAGGGTTTCAAGGGAGGAAGTGAGGATTAGAGAAAAAAGAGACAAACAACTTTGTAACAAGTTGTAGCAAGTGCTGGGGCGGGTTTAATTTTTTTCCAGTCCACTTTTATACCATTCTAGGTACATGCAATGAATAGAGTCAGTTCTAAGTCAAAGACAAAGTAGTTAAAGAACAAACAAGGCATAAAAAACGTAGTTAAGGAGCAAACAAGGCTTGAACAAAGGCCCCATGATTACTGTATTCAAGGTCTTAACAAGAAGATCAAGACACAAAGAACACATTTGTCAGCTGCATTCATCTTGAGCCTACTTTCTTGTCCTAGCCTAATGTAAATATTTTTTTCCAATATCCTTGATGCATCAAGAGTTCTTCACAATGAAGCTCAGAACACACACACACACACACACACACACACACACACACACACACACACAAACCATCACTTGTTCTTTCTCTAGGATGGACAGCAGGAAGTAACAGGAATATGCTTCTATGTTTCACATGCACATCTGATGTTCTCCTTGGTCCACAGGACGTAATTTAATTCTGCTGAGGGCTTCACAGTCTGTGCTGTACTGTTACCATGGTGATGTTGTAGCAATAACAGAAAAATAGACTCATGAACTTAGTAAAGGTTTAGAAACTGAGCTGAACTGAACCTGATGGCTAAACAACGGCAGAATTGGAATTGATAGCCATCATTAAGACAGAGTATGAGGCTCGTAAAAAAGGGAAGTAAGCTCAGACCTCAGCACTCAGGGTTTTCAGCACCTATATGAATAAGAGCATTCATCTTGGCTCATAAAGCAAGACATCCATACAGATAATCCAATATTTTTTTCCCTTCTTCCTTTTTTATCACCATATGTCTTTTTCACAGTTTCCTGTAGGGGTAGTTCTGATGATGTCGTGTTTCCCAATTGGTTCTTGAGCTGTCCGTAAAGAAGTCATGGGCCAGTCGGGCGTGGTGGAGCACGCCTTAATCCCAGCACTCGGGAGGCAGAGGCACGTGAATTTCTGAGTTCGAGGCCAGCCTGGTCTACAAAGTGAGTTCCAGGACAGCCAGGGCTATACAGAGAAACTCTGTCTCGAAAAACCAAAAAAAAAAAAAAAAAAAAAAAAAGAAGTCATGGGCCAATTGCTGGATGAAAGGAACAGGTAGAACTTCCAGGTCCCTGGAGGCAAGTGGACAGAAGCAAGGGAGGAAAGCGAGAGTTTCACCATGCTTCTGATGGAGCAGGGTTGAAGAGCCACACAAAATGGAGTGGCCACACAGGCCACTCCTACAGGCGGGTGGTCAGTGGTAGGGCAGATTAGCAAGGGCTGGATGTGACTAAACTGCTAAAGTTTAGGGCAGGTGGGAGGTGTGGAAATAAGAATATAAATAAGGGAAAGCTTTTCCAGGCTGGAGATAGTAGTGCCCAGCAATTGTGCCAAGAAGGCAAGCTGAAAATGAACAACTCTCTCTCTCTGTGTGTGTGTATGTGTGTGTGTGTGTGTGTGTGTGTGTGTGTGTGTTATCTGTGGATTCAAGGGGAGCTGGGTGGGGGCTGGAACACAGATGCAAGAACTGAAGCAAAGGCCATGAAGAAACACTCCTACCTGGCTTGCTTTCCTTGACAGCTCAGCATGCTGTCTTAAACAACCTAGGACAACCTGCCTATGAGTGGTACTGCCCATAGTGGGCTGGGCCCTCCCACATCAATCCTTGTGAAGGGCAATTCCCCACAGACTTTTCTACAGGCCGGTCTGATCAAATTATTTCCCCAAATTAAGTTCCTTTTCCCAGATGGCTGTGGCTTGTGTCAAGATGAAGTAAGTGACCTGCACACCACTCTATGTATAGTGTGTTTTCTCCACAAGGATCCCTCAGACTTTAGCGATCTACTATGTTGTGTCTCCTAATGCTCCTGCATTATGGATTAAGTGTCTATCACATAAATTTTGGGGACACATTTAAACATCAGTAGGTGGTTTAGAGGTACTGCCCTCCTTGCTAAATCTTAAATATTCTGTCACTAGCCTTAGTCTATAACTTCTCCAGGGAGCAGAACCTAAAATTTCATCCCCATTTTAGTATTGAAATTCTTGTTAGGAAACTACCATTATCATCTGTGCTGTTTTCTTTTTGGGTTGGCGCAATATCCCAGAAGGTCCAAATTAAGGAAATTACAAATGGCTGATGTTTAGTGAAAACCACCTCGCAATACTTGTGCTATTTAAAACAGTTGTCTCTCTCTGGTCCCAAGGATGAATCTCTTCCTCTCTACCCACAACCCAGGTACTTCCAATAGCTTGAAAAGTACAGGATGAGACTGTACACTGCGCATTGCTCTATGAAGCCAGAGTAGTTTCAGTAGGCATGGCTCCCAGAGACTCATGTGTTTGAATGCTGGGCTTATCCAGAGTGGTACTGTTAGGAGGTGTGGCCTTGTTGGAGTAGGTGTGGCCTTGGAGAAAGTGTGCCACTGTGGAGGCAGGATTTGAGGTCTAAGAAGTTTAGTTCATTTCTGCTGCCAGTGGATCAAGATGTAGAAATCTCGGCTGCCTCTCCAGCTCCGCGTCTGCCTGCAAACCACCGTGCTTCACACCATGACAATAATGGACTAAACCTCTGCACAGTAAGCCATCCCCAATTAAATTTTTTTCTTTATTAGAGTTGTCATAGTCATGCTATCTCCTCACAGCAACGGAAACCCTAATTAAGACAAAGTCACCATTTCAGTACTACACAGATATAGTTTTACGGGAGAGGATCAGGAAACTGTGATGAGTCCAGAGAATAAGTTGTGCCTTTATATTTCATGATGTAAAGACAGATTTAACTTTGCATTTGATTTTCTCTATTACTCTGCCTCCCTCAGGGTCCTGCCCATACCAAATGCATCCTGTAAATCAGAGACTGGAGGACCATCAATCCTGGCTCTGTCAGATTGTCCAGAGAAGAACATCTAAGATGGACATTATCTTTCTTGCCTCTTTTGATCACTTCTCGAAATTCTAACTTTGATGTCCTTTGGGACGAGAATTCCTTTTCTTCATAAAGAATGAAAGTGCAAGTGTAGAGCAGGTGGTGGGTGGATAAATAAAATTTTATTTTTCAATACAGACCAATATTTGTGTATCAAGTATATGGTACAAATAGGGACTGAAACCATATAATTTTAAAAATAGATGGAAGTAGAAGTCATGTTAAAAATTAATCCTGAGCCAGAAAAACAGTAATCTACATTTATATATGTCATCAAAGTGGAAAGGGGACTATTCGGAGGGAGAGAGGAGACTAGAGGGAGGGAAAGAGGAGAGAAAACCAATACAAGTAATGAGCAGTGACACCAAGGGTTAACACGGGATAAAAATAACAAAGTGTAATGATGCACATGTATAAAAATGTCAGAGTGAAGCCCGTTACTTTGCAGGTCAATTAAAAACAAAGAAATGAAAATATAGGCTCTTGTCATCCTTTTCTGGTGTCTTCCAGAACTACATACGACCATATTGCCAATGATACCACCCACTTTAGTTGTAAGACAGCAAAGACAAGTTAGACCTGAGCTGGGAACTTCAGCCTCGGTTGCTGGATTTCATAGTGTTGGAAGGTGATACACGGGCTGCTTCAAGAGACAGGGCAGCAAGTCTAACCAACTCTGAGCCCCACAAACCTCTGTACTAGCCTGCCAGGCAAGGTGCCCGTGGTTGCAATAGTGGCATGACTGTTAATGGGAATAATCAATCAGTCTCTTATGGGATTCAGGATTGATACATAGAAAAGAATGTATCGGTGACACGGTAAACCTGGAAAAAGCATTATATTAGGGAAGTCACAGTCCCTAGTAAGGAGTTTGCAATTGTTCAATTAAATTGATATAATGTTAAACTGCTTTCTAAATATCTGTCTATATCATAGACAAATTCTACTCTTGGCTTCAATGAGAGAAGTCTTTCTTTGCAAAGAATGGTGGTGAATGCAGGGACTCATCCTGCTCAGGGTTCTAAGAATTAATAATGGTTGAGTGCTCCGGCCTAAACACGACTTCCTCTAAGATAATACTTCCCTAAATAATACTTCCTCTAAGACTTAAGGAACATTGTGGAAGAGGAAGCACAAAGAGTGTATAAGCCAGAAGATGAGAAGAAGGACTGCAAAATGATATATTCTGAGCATGATAAAGCCATTTCAGTCTTGAACTCATATCTCTACTTACTGCGCTGGGCCTACACAAGACTGGCCCTGTCAACCATCATGGCTGTAGGAGGTATTCATGCACTTTTACCACAATCTGCTGAACTATTGGCTAGTGAAAGATTCTGAGAGAGGGGAAGTCTTTATTTTTAGTTGTGTATATACTAGGGAACCTATCAAGTTCCAACATATAGTTCTAAGCCCATGGTCACACATTAAACTCACACAATTAGAACAAAACAGAAAGACAATGAGTGTGGGAAAAAAAAGTATAGTGAGAGCAGAGGGCTAATAGGAATGGAAAATTAGACTAATTGGATTTCGTTTTTATAGGTATAAAATGCCATAGAATAAATGTAATTAAAATGTGTATTTATAGTCTAGAGAGATGACTCAGTGGTTGAGAGAACTTGTTTGCTCTTTTGGAGGACCTGAGTTTGGTTCCCCGCTCCCACATGGTGGTTTGCAATCATCTGTTACTCCAGTTCTTTAGTATGGGTTGCCCTCTTTTGACCTCTGTGGACACCAGGAATACAAGTGGTGTGTGCATGTGTACGTGCAGGCAAACATAAAATAAAGCTTAAAAATGCTTATCTATTTTACTTGGGAGTATGAGGTAAATTCATGCGTCTATGTGCTGGTAGAAACACTTGAATGTGTACCTGTGGTGGCCAGAGGTCATCATCCTCAGGGGTCTTCTTTAGTCATGCCCTTCTGTATTTTCTCTGACAGAGTCTCTTTACCAAACCTGGAGTTCATCGACTGGATAGACTATTTATCCAGTGAGTTCCAGGATTCTCCTGTCTCTGCCCTTTCTGCAATCTGCACATGTGCGTACTATGTCCTCATGCTTGTGCAGCAAGGGCTTTACCAGCTGAGACCAGACCACTCTTCAGGATCCCTCTTCCAATTTTTAAAAAAGAGTATATGTGTGGTGGTTTGCATAAGATATCCCCCCAAACTTTTGGAGGTTTGAATACTTGGCCTTCAGTTGGCAGCTGTTTGGAGGCTTAGGAGGTGTGGCCTTGCTCAGGAAGGCATGTCAACGGGGACCAGCGTTGATATGGCATCTCCCGTTTGTTCCTTCCCTTTCCTGTTTGAGGCTTGAGATGTGAGGTCTCAGCTGCTGCTCCAGCAACCTGCCACCTCTGCTCAGCCATCATGGACTCTAACCCTCTGAAACCATAAACTGAAGAAAGAGAAGCTCTTCCTTCAATAAGTTATTTTACCTAGTAGTAGTAACCAAGACAATATAGCATGAGACTTCTAGGTTCTAATTCAATAAGAAATACTCCTTTTCCCCCTTGGTGTAGATTTCTGAGAAAAGTCCCAGATGAAAACCTACAATCCCCAGCTACCTTCCAGGGGTTGCGAATGAAATATAAGCTGAAGTAGGTTGTTTTTTGTTTGTTTGTTTGTTTGTTTGTTTGTTTGTTTATTTTTGTGGGGAAGGAGTGAGGAAGCTTGTTCCTGCTTCCTAGAATACAGAAGTTAAGTCTGGGACTTCTACAGCTATATTGAACCAAAAGGGAATCTTGCTAATAAAAGGCCCATGCTTAAGCAATCTCCAGTTGGTGCTTGTTTGAAAAAGCTTAGGCGGTTATTTTGCCACAGAAATAGAAAGGGCCACGTATCTCTGACCTTTGCTACTGTAGAGCAATCCTCAGACCTCTTTTTACACGAGACAGTTTTGTGGTTGTTTAGTTATTTGCTATTACATTTAATACAGTATAAGGAATACAAGATTATTTGAAGTTGTTTCACAATTACCTTGCTTAAAATCATATGATAAGATTCTAATTTCTATGTTGGGTGTTAGATTCAAGGTCCTTTACTACTATCATTTTTGTCTATGATATATATATATATATATATATATATATATATCCTCTACCACAGGAGTAAGAGGGAACCAGATTTCTCAAATCAAATCCTGAAGTTGTAAAAGCCACTGTGTTCTTTTATTAAAAAAAATAATGAAGCACAAAACTCTAGGGGAAGGTAAGAGGGTTCATAGTTCAGGGAGGCTAGGAAAATTGCTTAGAAGACAGTTCTATAGGACTCAGGTTCACACCTGGTAATTCCGATGTGCATTCTACTCTCAACTCTTCCCTTCCCCAGAGCATCCCCTCAAGTTCTGAGATCAGAAAACTGTTGTAAATTGGACTTTGGAGAAAATGATATAAAATTTATATCATAGTTTTGGTATGAACTCCTGCACTAGGTTTCAACATACCAACCAAAATGGGGTTACTCACAGCAAGTGTCATGAAATCAAGCAAGTGTCATGGCCAGGAATGACATGCACTGCAATTATTGCATCTTGGAGGCCAAGGCAGGAGGACTGTCAGCTGTGGCTACATAGTAAGTTCCTGTCTATAACTAAAACACACACACACACACACACACACACACACACAAAATACCCTCAACAAAAGTACCCTCAACAAAAATACCCTCAACAAAAATACCCTCAAACTCTGAAACAAGAAAGTAACAAGGAAGTCCCACAAAGCCACCAAGTTTTCCTAAACTATAAAGAGCCCAATTACCCCAAGACAACAGGATTTAAAAGCCAAAACAACTCCCCACTGTGTTCAACTCCCTTCCTCCCTCCCTCCCTCTCTCTCTCTCTCTCTCTCTCTCTCTCTCTCTCTCTCTCTCTGTGTGTGTGTGTGCGCACGCACACACGCAATGTCCACTATCAGGGAGCAGAGAACCATGCCTGTGAGCTTGCTAGTGCTCAGCTGACATTTTTCCATTTTTACAGCCCAGGATCTCTCACCCAGGGAATGGTCCCATCCACGCTTAACTAGGTTATTTCTACATCAATTAATGGAATCAAGATAACCCCTCCCAGACATTCCCAAAGGTCCATATTCCAGTGATTTTGAATTTTATCAAGTTGATAATTCACCATCACACCAAGTTTGACCACTCTCTGCAAATACCAATTCTGTATTCCTCTAGGTGCGGTGCCACCCATGCTAGGGGCTGACTGAAAACAAACCCACCATTAATAGTGTGTACATACTGAACTACATATAATGTAGGCAGAAACGGACACCACAGTGCTGTTTTGTCCCCCCCCCCCAAACTAGCTTTAGTGTAGGTGTACAGGAGTATTGTAGATGAGACAAGAGATGTGCTCAAATTTGACTCCTTGGTTGACAGGTACCAAAGGAAGTTAAGTGATCTTGACTGAGGGGGAACGGAGGAACCTGGGAGGACTGGAAGCTGTGGTTGGGATGAGGTGGAATTTGTAAATAATTCTGGTTAGTTGTGCAGATACTGCTGACCTCTGCCGTCTGGTCTCACGGTACCAGGGTCTGCCACTGGTCCTCATGTTCCACCGAATGGAGACTGTTGGTTCCATCTCAAGGCTATTTGGGTCATAAGGGAACTAAAGTGGATCATCTGTAGCCAGCTGTTTCCCAAGCAACATTTGAGATACATGTCCTCTCTAATGTAGACAGGAAGTGCTCCCCATGATGGGGAACCTCTTTGGTACACATAAATAGTACTACTTTTCAACCTCTCACAAAGATAGGATGGTTGATGGTCAGTAGTTCTAGTTATAGTGGTTTGGACTGATAATGGCCTTTTGATTAAGATACCTGGTTCCTTTGATCAGTAGAAATCCCATTTTAAGGATCCAGCTTAAGGACAAAAGGTGAAGCAAATGTAATGCAAGCAAAGGCAATCTAATTCATGTCCCCAAAGCCCCTCCCCTTTATGCATCTACTTGACTTGCAAGTTTTCACCTAGCCTGCCCCTTTTTAGTTCTAACTTTGAGAGTGTAACTCTCCCTTCCTCCCTTTTCATTCTCCATCTCCAGACACCCAGATCCTAAACCTGCTACTCCTCTGAGAGCACTCCGATACTGAATTCCCGAGACACCTCCTTCTGGATGCAGCTGCTTGCAGGCTTCCATTGCTGCGCCTGCCTGCCTGCCTTCTTGCTTTCTAACTCAGAAAGCAAAACTTGGTTCTTTCTCCCCTTTCCCTCCCCTTCTTCCCAGCAGCTGTCAAGGTCTCCAGCTTTCATGATCAGGATCTTTTTAAAGGTTCTTTAGCCATGAGACCAGGAATGTGCAGAAGGAGCTCTGTGTCTCATGGTGACGTTAGGTTTCTGTGCTTGTGTCTTGAAAATAACCATCAACAATTTGGGGGAGCCCGAAGTTCCTTTATGTGCTTCAACTTTAGAAACATAAGCTGGTATTTTTTTTTTTTAATCTGTCTGACTTCAAGTCATACTAATTACAGCTTCATGTTCCTATAGGTTTGCCACCGAATCCAGCGGGGTTGCCTCTTGGTGGGAATCCAGATGCCAGTAGTTGCCATAAGGAGACTTCTGAGAATCACTTCCAAAGCTCAGGCAGAGAGCAGTTTATCTGGGCAGGGAATGCTTTCTCAGGGAGGGAGGAAGCACACCTGAGTGTGGATGCGTCCACCCAGGAACATGCTCCTTCACGCTTTCTCCTCTTCCCAAAGGAATTTGGTATCAAAATGAAGGAAAGTTTTCTTCTTGCAAACTGTCAGAGTGACACATGCTCTTTAGGATGTTTTGTGGGAGACAACTTTAAAGAGCTGTGTTAGAAAAGTAACTTCATTTTGGGGCACAGGGTACTGAACAGGAAACAAGGCCTGCACATCCTCTTTCTTGGGGTGTTGGTGGATGCCCCTCCGTTCACCCATCTAATTGATTTTATACCCAAAGTCCATTTGTGACAATTTGTCCAGATTTCTGGGAAGATATCACATTTGGTTGGCACGTATCTTCTTAAAATTTCCCATTTAAGTATAACAGCAGCCCCATGAGCTAGATGGCTCAATAGATAAGGGCACTCACTTCCAAGCCTGAGGAGAGAGCCTCCTACTGGGAGTTGTCCTCTTTCACATGCATACCACACGCACAGCACACAGCTTAGTTACATACAGAGGGCATGCCATCACAGGTTTCCAAGTGTGATGCTGGTCCCTTTTATTGTTGTTATAATTTTGATGTGATAGTGTTTTTTGCTCTTGTTTATTTTTTGTTTAGGATAGGGTTTTGTGTGTGTGTGTGTGTGTGTGTGTGTGTGTGTGTGTGTGTGTGTGTGTTTAGAAAAGATTATTTTCAGTCATGTGGATTTTTCTTACTCCAGAACTAGAGAAACATCTCAGTCTTCAGGTGAGGCTGCCTCATGTTGGAGATGCCTCCCTTAAGGAGACCAGAAAGGGGGTTTAGGAAGCTTCTTAAAGAAACTAGAGCTGGAGAAAAACAATAGACTTTGCAAGAAGGGACAAGGCCAGAGCAAACCAGAGAAGAACAAAGGAATGCTGGTTCAGTATTTTAAGCTGCTTATAACTTTTATTGAAATGGATATGAAAACTGTACTCTCTTCAGAATGACTTAAACACTGTGCTGGGATGAAACCATTCCCCTAATTTTTGGGCCATCAGAGGAGGAAACAATAAGTCACATTCTGGCACTGCTGGCTTTGGCTCTGTAGTCATTTAAGACTGGTGTGTAGCCTGACACTTGGATGTGTCTTAGATAGGGAATAGTTGACAGTATTTACTCTTGACAGTTTAGGTCATGGCCTTGGATCAGCTGTGAGCTGCACAGGGCTGTCTGGTATTTGATCACTCATGGGAATAGAAGCACTCGGAAAAGGTTACAAACTGATTGGGGAATTTTCCAGCACCTAGGGGAAAATGAACAGTTAGAAGTTCTAACCTGCCTCCTTGAGAATCTACCTCTTTTCCCAGGTCCTAACTCCCTGCCTTCCTCAACATTAAAAAAAAAAAGGTAGCCAGTATGTTAATGATGAATTAAAGTATACCTTTCCTTAAACTTGATTGCTACATCTGCTTTTATATTTATAAATCAAGTAATCTTTATATACAAAATGGCAGTTTCAATTTTGTCATCTATTTAAATCACATTTATATATTTAAATATATTTTATTTTCTTATTCCTTTTCAACCCCTGGGAATAGAGTCAAACTCTTAGTAAGCATTAAGCAATGCTCAGATGTGGAATGCATTTCTGACTCTTGAACAATTCAGGGTGGCATGCCCATTCCCCTTATCCAAACACTTATGTACAGTTTTAGACTGTTTGCCGTGGGGTGGAGACCTTGCTGCAATGAGGAATTTGCCACACTTAATTTTAAGGTCACATACTACATCCCTACATTTATTCATCCTTCTTGCTCCTTTAAGTGGCACCACGGACAGTGTGCATGTGTCTATGTGCAGATGCTTTAATAGTTTTTAATTTTTAAGATTAGATTTGCATAAAATTTGTCATGACAAATGGCAAATGAACTTCTATGTACATGTTCTGTGAGTTCATGCCTTTATGATGAACACTTTATGCACTTGTGATGCCACGGAAAAGCTAAATTTTTCTTAACTAAAAAAAAAAAAATCTATGCTACTTACTGCGTCACAATTGTGAAAAAGAAAGAAATCAAGGGGGACGGAGGGGAGGAGGGAGGCAGGGAAGGGAGTATAGTGGACCCGCATAATTCATGCCTGCTTTGTGCAAAGGCAACCAGAGGATATCGCTAAGCCTCATCAATGTCCAGTGCAGTTTCCACACTAACACATGCTCTGCATCTTTCAACTTACAAAGGGCGAAGTGCCAGATTTTCTAAGACATTTTACAGACAGATTTTCACCAATTAAATGAAAGTGTTGCTACTTTGTGCCTACTTTAATCTATTTTGCTCTCTGGCTAATAGCTGTATCTTCCCAAAATTGAAATCATCAAGAGAAAGGAAGTTATTTTGCCTGTCAAATCAGCCGAGTCAATGTTTGGGGAACGTGGCTATGGAGATGGGGCAGCTGCTAGGGCCCTGCTGCTAAGCCTGATACAGTCCCTGGAACCCACTTGGTGCAAGAGAAGAACTAAGGTCCTCAAATTGTCTTTCTGATCTTGACACCTGCATCTTGGTATGTGCTGACATATTTGTACACACACACACACACACACACACACACACACACACATTTACACTTACACAATTAATTAAGGCTTTAGGAAAAAGAATTATAGGGTTTGTATCAGGGACTGAAGACTAGTAATTCGCCAGGTTACAGACTCTCAAAGCTATTAGTTTTCAATGCAATTTTGATTTCTAAGGACTTGAACATTTGTGCCTCTCAGTAAGAAGTTGAGTTGCCTGATCTAGTTGGTTATTAATGCCCCTTACCCTGTTTGCGATCAGCTTTGCTCTGGTGACTGGAATATACTCATGTGTTTGCTCAGATCTTAGCAACAATTCTATAAATATATGTCACAACTGATGGAAGTATTTATTTTAAAATCCTACTGACTTATTTTACAAATAATTTACACTTGTGGGAAAATTCTAAACATGATCAACCAAAACAAAAATGCGAATTTTCTAAGTTAATAAGTTATTATTAACACTGTATGTATCTATTTTGTGCTATAACAAAATGCGTGTGACTGGGTAGGGTTTTTTTGGTTTTTTTTTTTTCCCAAAGGAATTTATTTAGTTCATAATACTGACAGTTCCAAGAACAAAGTGTTAGAACCTATTAGCTTCTAATGGGGCATCATAACGTTCTATGCATGCCAGGATACAGAGAGTGTGGAAAGAATGCAAGAGAGAAAGGCAGGAGGAATGATGGTATGATTTATAGCCATTGGCCAACTAGCTTCCAAAAGAACCACTCTAGTCTCATAAGATAAAAGCCATTAATACCTGCTGAAGATTGGTGGTTTCATGACCTAATCAACTCCTACATGAACAAGGTCCCACTACCTTTCTGTTTTGTTATATGTTGAGATATTTGTAACTAGAGGAGAGCAAAAGAGCTTGGGACAAAGACTGGGAGCTGGGATGGTGAGGAGGGGAGGAAGATTGGATTCAAAGCACTGATCAGAGGTATGTTGGCTAATCTCATCAACTGCACAGAATTTAGAAACAGAGACAAGTGTCTGGGCACCGACTGTGGGAGTGTTTTCAGAGGCTTAACTGAGGCATGACTACCCATCCTAAAAGCAGATGGCACTAGCCCATGAGCTGCAGTCCTGGATGGAAAAACAAAATAAGACAAACAGACAAAATACAAAACCAAAAACCCAAGAAAGAATTAATAGGATTTCTGTGAGGAGGCTGCTGGTCACACAGTGTTCACAGGAAGCACATTCCATTTATATGGGATGGGTTTCAGTTAACTCAGAGTGTTGAACTCCTGGTTTCTCTTCTTCTACTTCCCAGTCACTGGGATTATAGGTGTTTCCCAACATGTCCAGCTCCTGTTTCTGTTGTCATGATTTTGTTACAACACTGAGAATCTGGGGTCTCCTCCAAATAACTATGGGCCTCTTCTCTGAGGGTTGACTTTCTGCAAAGTGGGGGTAGGTGGCTCAGAGGTCCTGTATTTGTACACACACACACCAAAAACCAAAAACAAATCCTCTCATAAATTACCATGGTTTAACTTAGGGTTTGTCAACATTACGACGGTGTGAAGATGTCAAAGAGATATGCTAGATTTATATGTTGACTTTTTCCCAGGCTACTGATTTGTGTTAAGACTGAAGATTCATCATGGGGTGAGCTGCAGCCCCAAGTCAGCCTTACAATCAGGAGGGAAAACAACCCATAGGATAATAAAGTACTGCTGCCAGCATTGTTGGATACTGTTTTGTGCTTTTGTATCTCATTACAACATCCCCATCTGTATATATACAGATGACACAAACTCTCATAAGAGAGGCTTTGTGTTAGGTGACTTGCCTAATGGTAAAAAGACGTGCTGTGAACACATGCAAAGTAAGCCAGACCAAGTTACAATGTTCAGTATGTTGGAGTAGTTAAATATATTTCAACTTACATTGTATTTACTTTGTGAGAGGTATATCAGAACACAACCTCATCATAAGCCAGCGATTTTAAGCTGTTTCACGTGTATTCATTTCCTAATCTTTGTTGAATGCTTTATTAGTCTCCTATTAACATTTTTTAAATTACCCAAATTAAATATAACATGTCTTTTTCATAATTGCCGGGGTCAGAATTCCAAAATGAGCTTTACAAACTAAAATCAAGGTTTTGGCAGAACCTATTTCTTTACTTGTTTGGGATCTACAAGCACCCACATTCCTTGGCTTTAGTTTCACATATCATTATCTGTTTTCTCTCTCTCTCTCTCTCTCTCTCTCTCTCTCTCTCTCTCTCTCTCTCTCCCCTATCCCCATTGGACATTCTCACTCATTGGATCTTTTCAAGTTTCTCTATAAACACTTTTATGATTACACTGGGGTCTACCAGAATTAACCCAGAAAAAGTTTCCCTTTCAAGATTCTTCATCCCACCACAAATCTGAGGTCTACCGTGAGGTGCTACAGTCATTTCTCAGGGGAGTGTTGGACGCAGATTGGAGAGATTAAAAATGGAATGGAGCAACATCAGTATCGTGGCAAGTAGTCAGAGCAGAGGCGAGAAGAGCAGAACTGGGAGCTTGGGACGCATCTGTGAAAGGGCAGCGTGGAAGTGGCTGGGCTGCGAGTTCCGCTCAGCTTTGACCAAGATGGTAAAGTAGCAGTGTCTGTTTCTTTCACGGAGGGAGAACAATCTTGGAGAAAGGAGAAACAGAGAAGCCCCAGTTGCGGTGAGCTAAGTTGTGATAAACTAACATATGGACATGGGATGAAGCCTTCTGCTGCTTGTGGAGAAAAGTAACCAGGCCTCCATCATTGTGAGAAAACGAAGCCCAAGAGGCACTGGGAGAATGCTGCGCATGCCCGCATTGCTTTGGAACAAACCCGTTCTGTGTCCATCCTGGAGGTTTGCTCTGACTCATGTATCCTCAGGGTACACTGAGCAGTGTTGGCTCAGCTCTCTTTTACATTCAGTTTGAGGCTCAGCCCACGAAGGGTAAGTCTTCCCACCTTCATTACCTAATTAGGAAAATCTCTCATAGGCATTCCCACAGGACAACCTAATTTATATAATCCTTTATTAAGACACTTTCTCTAGGTGATTCCAGAAATGAACTACCACAAGGCTTAGTGAAATTGAAGAACACGAAAGAATAATTTTAAAAGGCTACAGATCAAATATCAGGAAACACTTATCAGTCAGAATTTTCTAAGGCAATTGGGTTCAGTAGAAAAATGGTGGAAGGCTTCCATGTTATTAAAGGAAGAAAATTTAGAACAGTATTTCATATCTGTGAAGCTGTTTTTCATGTTTGGCAATGGTAAAATGTTTCTCAAATATAGGGTTTCTCACTTTCCATGGTAATGTGGGATTCTGAAAGGCTTTGCTAAACCATGCAAAGCCACCTCCAATTGTTAGCTTGTAGGCAATTCTATTGAGCTCCTCTGGAGACCTAGTAATGGCTTACATTTTAGAGCAGATAACTAAAAACAGATGAGGTTTAACTCAGATATGATATGTTTAGTAGGTACTAGCCTGTCAGAAGATCTGCTGACTATGGCATTAAATGTTTATGCTTACTATGACAAACAGAGATTCCCAAATCCTAACAGTGACCCCCCACCCCCCAGATCTCAAAGAAAATATGGGCATAGTGACAAAGGACTCCACCTGGATTGTGGAACACCAACCACTGGGCAAGACTGCCCCAATGCCTTGCCTGAATTGTGAACAGAGAACACTCCACCGGAGAGTTGTCTCCTGTTGCCTAGGACAAGGTTCTTCCTCCACAGAAAAAAAAAACCCTCTCATTTTCTGTGCCTGATGGCCAGACTGCCTCTGCTGGTATTGCCATGGAGACCATAGGGAGCTGGTATAGGGAACTGTCTAGGTAGTGGACTATGAACTAATCTCCATCATTTTAATTAATATATGGCATTTAGATTATAATTTATCCCCAGGTCTCTGATCATATTGACAGCTAAACTAACTGTAGCTTGACAGCTAGAGAACAACAGGCAACTAGCTCCTTACCCAAGGTAATCCACAACCATGTTAGTTCATTAGTCAATTTATTAGCTAGTTAAAACTACTAGAGCCAGGCGGTGGTGCCGCACGCCTTTAATCCCAGCACTTGGGAGGCAGAGGCAGGTAGATTTCCGAGTTTGAGGCCAGCCTGGTCTACAGAGTAAGTTCCAGGACAGCCAGGGACCCTGTCTCAAAAAACCAAAAAAACCAAAAAAAACAAACAAAAAAACCCAAAAAACCCCCACCTACTAGGTCTTTTATTTAAAAAAAGACAAACAGGTTTGCCTTGCTCACGGGATTCATGTTAAAAGATAAACAGGTTTCAGATGTGACTTTTTATTTTTCCTTTATCTAAAGGAACTCATTTTGTAGAGACTGCTCCCAGTAATCAACCACCTGTGTCTCATGGTCAATAATTGCATAGAAAAAAGTACAAAGTTTATGTAAGTTTTGAGGATACTAAAGCTTAAGTTATGAGAAGCTAAGAAAGTGTTTTAGGGTTTAAGAAGGTGCTTTAAGGTTGGTAAATGCAAGTGGAAACTTAAATGGTGATTAAAAAGGTGACTTAAGGCATACATAAGGAATGAAAATGCTTTAGGTTTCTTCCCCTGACTATGCTACTATTTATTGAATTAGGACTTTGAAAGATCAGAGCTTTAAAATTAATCAGTGAAATTCTAATAAGTTATTAGTCTAACTCTGGTAAAGCTTTCCTCTATATGATCCACTATCAGTCACATGCTCATGAATTTCACTTTCTTCCGGTTGTCTTTTACGGATAGACTTAAGGGTGTTTCTCATTGCGCTAATTCTTCTGGGTAGAGAGAAGAAGCCCCCTTTCATGGTCTGTAGTCACACTGAAAACCCAGATCAGGAGAGCTTTTGCCCCTTCACCACTGATGGTTTCTTCCTTCCCTGATCTTATCTTAAAGATTCTTCATGTTTTTTAACAAATTTATCTCTTTTCTATAAACATAAAAAGATTCTTGTAAGCTTCAGGAAATCCACTTGGATCCAACTCTCCTGGGTCAACTAGACTCCAGATAATTATACCCATCAGCCAACAGCCTGTTTCCCTCCCCACCTGCCTATTCCTGAGGATGGGATCTACTCCCCCTTCCTCAGTCCTGGAGCCCCCACCTCTCCCCCAACTATCAAGATCATAAACCTAAAACTTTCAAAAGTACACCTAAGAAAATTATTTTCTCCTTAACCTACTTAGCTGTATCTTCTGCCTCTAATATGTATGTGTTTCAGCATCCTGACAAGTCCAGGTGATTACTGGAAATCTGCATCCAGGACAGCTCCAAAGTGCTACTCACAGGTGCCCCAGTCTAGCCTTACAGACTGCTTCAACAGGGTCTGCACTTTCCTAGCAGCAGATATTCTTACAGATCCTGGACAGCAGCAAAACAGCCAGCTCTCCTAGAACCCGGCTAGCACCCCAATTTTCTTAGGGTCCTTGTGGCAGTTTAAATATGCTTGACTCGGGCTGGTGAGATGGCTCAGTGGGTAAGAGCACCCGACTGCTCTTCTGAAGTTCCTGAGTTCAAATCCCAGCAACCACATGGTGGCTCACAACCATCCGTAACGAGATCTGACTCCCTCTTCTGGAGTGTCTGAAGGCAGCTACAGTGTACTTACATATAATAAATAAATCTTTAAAAAAAAATATGCTTGACTCAGGGAGTGGCACTATTAGGAGGTATGGCCTTGTTGGAGTAGGCGTGTCACTGTGGGCTTGGGCTTTAAGACCTTCATCCTAGCTACCTGGAAGCCAGCCTTTAGATGAAGATGTAGAACTCTCAGCTCCTCCTGCACCATGCCTGCCTGGATGCTGCCATGCTCCCACCTTGATGATAATGGACTGAACCTTTGAACCTGTAAGCCAACTGCAAGTAAATGTCCTTATGAGCACTGCTTTGGTCATGATGTCTGTTCAGTAAAACCCTACCTAAGACAGTCCCCGAGACAACTTTGTCCTTAGCCAACAGGAAGTAGTCTAAAGAACACAGCAACCCGACTCCTGCCCCACCATCACCTACTAGTTCCTCACTTTTAATTAAACAAAAAGGAATGTTAGCTTGCTAGCTCCTCCCGGGGACGTAACAAGGACTTGTCATCACCTACCCACTTTTACCTGGCACTGCCAGGTGCTAGCGGCTTATAAAAGGACTGCTCACCACCCCAGTTCACTTTCTATTTCTCTCTCTGTTCCCACGAGTTCTTGGCCAGTTTGTCTTTCCCCCTTTCTGTCCTTCTCTGTCTCCACTTCCCTGCCCTCATGGCTCTGTTCCTTTCTGTCTGCTTCTACAAGTCTTCCAGGTCCTCACCTCCTCCTATTTCTCCAAATAAACCTCCTTTATACCAGGTCTGTCACATGACATGATTTCTAAGGGAGACAACGTGGCATGGGCCTCCCGGGAACACCCTCCCCACCCCACCATATTATATTTCATAACACTAATAACTGATCAGAAAACTAAGATTGTTCCATGCCTGGTAGACTTTTTCAAAACTAATATGAACTGAAATTCTCAGAGGAAAAGCCACATTTATGTTAATGATTCTATGATAGACCGACTAATCTGAACTTTGTGGAGAACTGGCAATCCAGAGATAGGTTATCCTGGACTATTGTTAGTTCCCCCAACAGTCAGTCATTGCCCTCCTGGTGACAATCGCACACTTCTTTTGAAATGTACTAGCAAACCACTAGCTTTCGCTGATCTTAAAGGGTAAGAATATCTTTTGACACTTACAACAGAGATCCACCCCCTTTATTGTAATCTTACCCAATGTTTCCACCAATATATTTGAGAAGGGCCTTGATTTATGTGCTGGTTAGATTTGTCAACTTCTGATAATCTAGGATCCTCTGGAATACTGGCCCCTGTGCATTCTTGTGGGGCTTGTCTTAACTGGGCTATTGAGGAAGAAAGCTCTGCCCACCATGGACAGGGATCCTGGACTGTATAAGAAGTGAGTGGGACACAAGCATCCCCCAAACTGTCTGTTGACTTCAGGAGTCAGACTGCCTGCGTTCCTGCTGTCAGAGCTTCCCCACCATGATGGATTATAGTCCTTGAATTGTTTGCCAAAATAAACTGTTTCTTCCTTAACTTGTGTTTTGTCGGGTTCTTCATTGCCACAACAGGAATAGTAACCAAATCAATTTATAGCTTTCTTTTATGTTGTAACTATGTATCATAAAACCATTACCATATTTAAACACAGTATTTAGGACAATTCGAACCCATGTAGTTAGTCCAGGTCACTCATGGCTATCTCTGTGACAAACTTTCTCTTCTCCTTAAGTCAGTGGGCTGTAATTCCTTTGGGAGTCACATATAAGACATCCTGCATATCAGATATTTATATTATGATTCAAAATAGTAGCAAAATTATAGTTGTGAAGCAGCGATTTTATGGTTGGGGTCACCACGACATGAGGAACTGTATTAAAGGGTCAGAGTTGCAGCAGTAGGAAGGCAGAACCACTTGTTTGAGATACAATCTCTGTTTCTGTGTTAACACTAAAACCTTTTGCCCTTCGTAACCATTATGTGGGGAAATTGAAAACAATCATAAATATAATGTTTATCCTGTCCATTGTGATTTTAAGTTTTAAAAATACCAAGGATTAAACTTGCTGCTGTTTTAGGGGGAGGGCTTAAAAATGTAGCAAGAATGATTGCCAGAGGATAGATAAGGGGGTGAACAGATCAGCTACTTGTTGATAAAATGGTCCCAGTTTTCAGATAGGTATGAATAAACCCTGAGATCTACTGCACAGCAGGGTGACTATGTATGTATATATATATATAATGTTTAGAGTGAAAACAAATTACAAGTGTTTCTCAAAAATAATTGGTACTTCAAGTAAGTAAGTGGATAGTAATTAGCTTAATGGAGTCATCCCTTCTAAAACATTACATTTTAATGCGTAAACATATATGGCTACAGTTTAACAATTAAAATGTTACTGATAAAAGACATCAAGACTGTTTAAATAGTGCTACCTGCTACCTTCATATAGACTGATGTATAAATTACCTTTCCTTTTCTGTAGTTTAGGGGATCCACCCCAGGATCTTGTCTATACTCTATAGGTAAGTGCTCTACTATAGAGCTACACCCAAAGCCTACATTTTCTCCCAGTAAGAGTCAATCTCTCAGTGGGTCTCTGTGTATGTTGAGGGAGGGCAGTTGTACTGGCATGTGCCTATGCATGAAGGAGCCGGAAGATGCTGAGTGTCCTGTTCTATCACTCTGCCCTATTCACTTGAGTCAGGCCTCTCACTGAACCTGAAGCTTACAGTTTCTGCTACACTGGCTGGTCAGAGAGCATCCATGGTCCTCATTTCTCCTCCCATAACTGGAATTCCAGACCCACATAGTCATTTCTGACTTTTAAATGGGTTCCAGGGATTCAAACTCAGGTCCTAGTGCTTGCTCAGCAAGCACTCTTACACATCAAAACATCTCCCAAGCCCTATATTTCTGTCTTACCAATAACTAAGAGACCCTATACTTTGTTGCTTAAGGTGCTTTATGGTATTTGCTCCCCCTTCCCCAAATCTATCTCATCAGTATGAAGTATTTGCTGATGAGCATACCTGCCTTCATTAATCAACCTTTGGAATCTAAAGCAGATTTCAAAGAAGTAGATTTTTTTTTTTTTGGATTAGTGAAGCAATAAGTTTCATCGTGAATATTCATATTACTTTCATCATGGAATAGTCATATATGAGTTTTATCATGGGATAGCCATATATGAGTTTTATCATGGAATAGTCATGAGTTTTATCATGGGATAGTCGTATATGAGTTTTATCATAGATTAGTCATATATGAGTTTTACCATGGAATAGTCATATATGGGTTTTATCGTGGGATAGTCATACATGAGTTTTATCATGGGATAGTCATACATGCCATTTGCTTTCTTGTCATTCCTTCCCCCATCACTGCTTTCTTTTGCCCTCTCCCCTCTTCAGCTGTTTCCTTTTCTTTCCATTACCATGGTTAAGTAGAGACTTTCTTAGAATGGATTATGCATTTCATAACTCTCTATTTCTCTCCTCCCTGAGGATCTCTTCCTTCCCTCTCATATCCTTTCCATTTCCTAGCCTTTAAACATGACTGTATGAATACACACACACACACAGAGAGAGAGAGAAAGAGAGAGAGAGAGAGAGAGAGAGAGAGAGAGAGAGAGAGAGAGAGAGAGGATTTTAAACCCAGTTTCCACATGAGAAAAACAGAGGTTTTGTTTTGTGAATATGGTTATTAGCACCAATTAATGCATGATCGGATTGCAGCTTTGTGTTCCTGAATACAGTTGCGTATACATAACACTGAGTTTACATTGACTTCTGAAGTGGTGAAACCAGTTTTGCTGGCATTTGAAGGCTTACCTGCAGTCCCCTCTGAGGTAGCACTGATTTTTCTCTGTAGCAAGTAATTTCAACACCAAGGCCTGAGTGCCTATGAGACTGATGAGCACTTTTAGTTTTAAATCTAAAGTAGAAATAGACGTCAATTTTAAACACAAAGGAATTTATGTTCATATTGTACTTAAAACAATGTTTGATGTGATGAATATTTCATGCTTATCACTCACTTTGAATATGGCTTGAATTGTAGCTTTGTGCAAGTTACGCCTTTTGCTGTTGACATTTTCAAATGTAATTCCACCCAATTTTGAATTTGGCTTTATCACTTTTCATTCTTCTGAAAGTTCATCTTCGTTAGCTAATTTTCTCTTGTGGTTATTCATTTTGTGAAATACCATGAGAATTGATCCCTGTAAGATAGAGAGGCAACTCAAACTAACTGTCTTGTCCATTGGGCTTGAACTAACAGGTGCACAGCCATTAGTCACCAAGAGACTTTGAAAGGAGTGATGCAATTGATCACTTCTCATAATAGCTATGTTATATTCATGACCATTTGAGGACGACCGAGGAGCCACAAAGCTGGTATTGTGTGGAGTCACAGGTACTATAATGGTTAACTGAAGCTGAACCAGGGGTTAGGTGCCACTATGTTGTGGCAACTGAAGCTTGCACATCAGAACTATGCAAGACGCAAACTGCTTGTACACAAGATCATATAAAGTTCCCACATCAGTCCCTACTATGAAGGCAGATTTAAGGATAATTACTTAAGAAAAAGAACAAGACAGATATGATGTAAGAAGGTTGTAAAGGAAGCTAGAAAGAGCTATCAGTCTTAAGAGCACTTGTTCTTTCAGAAGACCTAGGTGTGGTTCCCAGCACCCACATGGCAGTTCACAATCATCTGTAACTACAATTTTAGAGCATCTAATACCCTCTTCTGGCCTCTGTTGGCACAGGGCACACATGTGGTGCACATATACATATATGCCGACTAACACATACACACAAAATAAAATCTTTTTAAAAAGTTTGTAGAATAGAGATAATCATACGTTGGTCTTGTGTGAAATAAATATTAAGACACACACACATACACACACACACAGAAAATATGATTTTGGGTAATGTGACATAGAATTAAGTGTCTAAAGATAAGAATCTGATGTGATAGAAGGGAGAAGAAAAGCCGATGAAGATAGGTTTAGGTCACTGTCCCATGAACAAAACAATGGTAAAACAACTACATCATGTGCTGTGTTGAGGTACACACCCAGATATAAGAAAATCACACATGTAAAATAGAAATATCAAAGGCATGATGAACTCATGGTTAAAAGCCATGGTGGTTGAGTAGCAAGAGGTGACTGTAGGTGGAGAGAGAATGCACAGGTCGTGGTGGAATTCCCACCTTCTGTTTTGGGAGTTTGTGATCCAGCCCCAGAACTATATGTGTCGCACCCCTCACTTGTTGTTGCATCCATCTTCTGCAGAAGCTGGAGCTAGACTGATCAACGTCATATTTTTAAAGGGACGGAAGGCTTTAAGCATTGGCAATAGTGCTGGATTTACTATTAACTATTTGTTAAGCTATTTATGAGATGAAGGTTGTACTATGTTGCCCGGGCTGATTTTGAACCTTTCCACCCAAGTGATTCTCTTGTTCCCACATTTGAAGTTCTAGGACTACAGGTGTATACCACTGAGCCTAGCTTTGTTGAATTTACTTATAAAATGATAAGTAATGTAATTGGTTTAGAAGATAGAGTGAATGAGAGATTAAATGGACAATATAAGAGGAGTTAATTTGTGTAACAATTTTTGGCTTTAATATCTTTAAGTTATTTTTGTGTAAACTGAACACAATACTTAAATTTCTTCAGTCTCCTTTCTGTAAGAATATTTAGTTCAAGAAATACAGTTCCTGGACTGGTGAGATGGCTCAGTGGGTAAGAGCACCCGACTGCTCTTCTGAAGGTCCAGAGTTCAAATCCCAGCAACCACATGGTGACTCATAACCATCCGTAACAAGATCTGATGTCCTCTTCTGGAGTGTCTGAAGACAACTACAGTGTACTTACATATAATAAATAAATAAATCTTTTTTAAAAAAAAAAAAAGAAAAGAAATACAGTTCCTTAGGAATTCCAGATGCTATGTAAACCTTTATTGTGGACTTGGCATAATTTCTTAAAAATTATTTCATTTAAGTAAATTTAAAATTTGTTTTATAAGTAAATAAATTTGAAAATACATAATGCTGTGGCAAACACTTGTATAGCCATGTTTTCTTTGGAACATTTATGTCTCACATATTTTAAGCTATGAATACAAATTAAAAAGTTGGCATTCTTTTTTTTTTTTTTTTTTTACGGAGACAAAGAGTGGAGCAGGGACTGAAGGAAAGGCCATCCAGAGACTGCCCCACCTAGGGATCCATCCCATATACAGTTACCAAACCCAGACACTATTGTGGATGCCAACAAGTGCTCGCTGACAGGAGCCTGAAATAGCTGTCTTCTGAGATGCTCTGCCAGAGCCTTACAAATACAGATGTGGATGCTCACAGTCAACCATTGGACTGAGCATGGGAACCCCAATGGAGGAGTTAGAGAAAGGACTGAAGGAGCTGAAGGGGTTTGCAACTCTATAGGAAGAACAACAATATCAACCAACTAGACCCTCCAGAGCTCCCAGGGACTAAGCTACCGACCAAAGAATACACATGGTAGGACCCATGGCTCCAGCCACATATGTAGCAGAAGATGGTCTTGTTGTGGAAGCTGATGTGGGTGGGAGGTTGGAGGAACACCCTCATAGAAGCAGGAGGAGGGGCGATGGGATAAGGGGTCTTCAGAGGGGAAAGGGGATAACATTTGAAATGTAAATAAAGAAAATATCTAATGAAAAATTCAAAGAAAGAAAGAAAGTTGTTATTGTTACAAGTTAGACACTCTTTATAAGAAAAAAGCCCACAGTGTTCAGTACTTCCCTGATATTTTAGTACTTATCAGCTTAAAACTACGGATCTCTTTGCTGTTACGCTAAATATCATGGTCAGGAAACAAGAACAGAACCTGAAGAAATGCTCTTAACTGATAAGCCATCACTCTAGCCCAATGATGAAATATTAATACAAACAACTGAGTGGAGTCAAAACATGTTTAAATTTATATATAATATTATATCAGGTTATTTGACATCAATTCTTTCACATTGATCTTAGAATAAATTAAAAGGCATGTCATGATAAAAATACAACACAGTTTATACATAATTAAGTAACAGTTCTTTTACAAACTTAAATGTATAGACCCCACTTTAAAGGAAACTAATTCTTTGTTGATATATCACATTATTTTCACTATAGTATTAAAATACAATAACATATACTTGAGACATGCCTGCCCATGTTGATATATAAGCTAAGACATACTCATAAATCAAAGATTAATAAAGCTACAAAGCCAAATAACATTCAATATGACACTTGACATTATTTTAGTGATGGTCCTTCTGCACCATAGTACGGAGAGAAACATTCAATGCCATGTAGTACAAAACATACAAGATCAAATCTATGATGAACATAAGCACCCCTCTGGCTATTAGGAGAGTCTAAAATGAGGTGTACCACCTTTAACCACCGATTAGCTCCTCTGTTTTCACAGACCCTGCTAAGACTCCTTCTCTTTCCTGAAGATACATAGTTCATTGCTGCTTGGCCTTCATGCTGGTCCCAAACAACTGGAGCAGGGCCTCTCCCCAAAACCTGTTGCCTGTATGTGGGATATGCTCTTCTAGCTGGGCTTCCTTGTCTGGCCTCAGTAGGAGAGGATGTGCCTAGCCTGACAGATATGATGTGCCAGGGTATGGGGATATCTAGGAGAGCCCTCACCTGCTCAGAGGGAAATGGAAGTGGGATGGTGGCGGGGAGGATTGTGGGATGGAGCGATCAGGGGTGGGCGTGAGTGGGATGTAAAGTAAAAAAACCAAAAGCTCCTGGTCTTCTCTCTCCTGAAAGAAGAGGAGGCCTGGCACTAGCAGACACAGTTGTCTATAAGCACACAGTAAGCACTGGACATAGTTAGGCATAGTTGACCTGGTGATCTGGGGAGGAGGAAGCAAGGGTGTGGAGGCAGACGATTGTCTGAATGGCTGTAAGTTAGGGAAAGCTAAGGAAAGAGGGGTTGGACTTCTACAGAGTACTCTCAAGTGGGGCTGGATATCACCGTGCTTGCTCCTCCCCTCCCCCTTCTCTGCTGTTGTTTTAGTCAACATAGGGCTTCTCAGCTCAGCAGTGCCTTTAAATGTGCCCAGACAGGAAGCATAACACAAAAGTCACAATTCCCACTTCCTAAGAGCTTTCTCCTGACCATTCTGAGTCTAGGGTGGATTTGGTGGATTTCCACATAGCAGGTGATGTCATTTTAGGTACTATACAATTTTTCTAAAAAGTAATAAGCAATTTTCAGAATGATATGGAGGTCACAATCAAACTCGATGCAGACTCTGTGGAAGGCTGTAATGGAGGAGACAGAATAACAGTGGTTCAGGAAAAAAACATTTGCAGAGACTAGGAGAAAAATCAAGTAAAAGTCCATACAATGTTTCAGTTTTGTTTTTGTGAGAGCGTTAGGGGCACCTTAAGTAGTTGTCCAGGTTTCTCAGTGTCTGAGATGACTGAAGAAGCAGTTCCTTGCCACCAAAGCTGTAAAATAGGGACTAGCATGTTCTGCTGCCACCTTGTGGCAAAATTGTGCCATTAATAAAAGACACATTCAAGGTTACATAGGGCTCTTCAACAAATACAAACTTGGAAAAACTATTTGAAATTCAGCCTACTTCTCCCTTAAAAATATAATCAAGCTAGGAATTGTGGCATGTGTTTGCAATACCAGAACTTTGTAGGATGAGGTAAACAGGCCATAAATTCAAAACCGACCTATGCTATGTAGTCAGCCTGGAGCACATGATGAAACGCTCAACGGATAGATAGACAGACAGACAGCTAGGCATGATCACTCATGTCTATGATCCCAACATGCAGGAGGTTAACATGCAAGTCTGAAGTAAGCCTCATGCTGTTTGAGGTTACATAGTGAATTCCAGTCCATTCCAGGGCACAGTGTGAGGCCGTGCATCAAAATGAATTTTAAAAAATCCCAATAAGTGGAAATATTGCTATTTAATTAAATTATAATATTAATAAAAATTATGGAACATTTGTAATGAGAGTCATATGAAATTACCATTTAAAATGGTGGTTTAAAGATTATCATTAAAGTTGCTAGGCACCATCCAATCAGATGAAGTCCTTAAATGCTAAAGAAGAAGAATGGTGGGTATCTTTTCATGTCTAGTGGGCAAGGATTCTGCCAGTGGACTCCAACTGCAGCCATTCCCCTGGTTTGCAAAATCTGAACTAACCAAACTCCATGACCTCATGAGCCAAATCCTCAAGCTGATCTTTTTCTCCTCCATCTTCCTGTGTGTGTGTGTGTGTGTGTGTGTGTGTGTGTGTGTGTGTTTCTGTAGAAAGCCTTGCCATCTGTGATGACAGATGACTTACTAGGACTTCTGAGAAGGATAACTTCATCGGTAGCTGGATGTGGGGGGAAGGACACTCACAGGGTGAGAATGTAAACTTTCAAGAAAGGTTTGTTCTCCTCTCAATATTTCCTTCCTGCACTCAGAAGTTAATGTTAGAGGTGGCTTTGATCTGTTTCCATTTTCCTGAGGTTCTCTTACTGATTCTAACCCCATTTTACTGTCTTTGTTCTTAAGAAACACAGAGGCTAGTTTGGGTCCTCACACAAGATGCATGGAAGAAAACCGATAAAAGGAAGAGACAGAGACAAGATAGGTAGCACAGAACAAGGACTTGAAAGCAGAAATCCTTTGATCCCCTGGCCAGGAATGCCAGAAGGGAGCTTGAGGGTGTTAAAATCTCCTCTTAAATGAGCACCATGCATGGAGGCTATACCCAAAGGTAGGAACTGAAACCCCAGTGCAGACATTAATCCTTTCTGTTTAATAGCTCCGGAACTGGATCTCCATATTTTCATAACAAAATGGCTCTTCCTATATATCTATTCCCCAATAGTAGCCATTGCTTGCTATTCAGTGGCCTTATGGTAAATTGTGAGATGTCAACTTGTCAGAGTAGTGTCATTGTCTTATATGATGCTTTTCAACAGGTGGGCCAAGGAAACTGAAGTGGAAACTTAAAAGGGTTCCTTGGAAAGTTGATTGGACGGTGTTTTGCTGGGGCAAACACATGAAGGAACATTTCACTGACGCAGACACAGGAGAGGATGTTCTGCTAAAGCAAGCACGTGAAAGGACACATGGTGAAAGATTCTTTGCTAAGGACACACATGTATTGGTCCACATTACATTGCATAGTTGAGCAGCATTTGTCGGGATGCCATAGAGAGAAATGCACCAAAAAAAAAAAAAAAAAAAAAAAAAAAAACTTCTGGTGGTGTGCTGCAGTTTGTTGCCGCTTCCAAGGACTCAGGCTGATTGGATGCATGTGCTGAGGCAAGACCCATGCTGAGACAAGGCATGTGAAGGGCACATGATGTTTGGAGGCTAGAAATAGGATTCCACAGAGTGATGGAGACAGAGCTTGGCTTGCTGGTTCAGCTAGCTGTACAATGCTTGCAGGTCTTAAGTTTTCACTGATCTTTGCTTCCCTGAGAGAAGCACAGCTGAGAACTCCTGGTGTTTTGTTGGTCCCTCCTGATCATTTGAGTCACGACTGCTAGGTCGTGTCACTGCTGTTGCTAACCCTACTCTACTGAAATGAACTGCTGGTATATCCATGAGGTGTTTGCAAGTGGATCGAGCTGCCACTGCCTGCTAATCTGTGAACTGAACTACCATTTTCCAGACAACACAGATGGGAATTGTTCCAAAGAACTTTTCCACACACACCCGCTGTCCCTTATCCTTTCTTTTACATTACCCCTGGTGGGTGGTAGGTAACAAGGAAGGTTAAAGCATTTAGGACCTATCATTAAAATTAGTATTTGAAAAAAAAATTAAAGTTACAGAAACAATTCTCACTCTTCAGCTTCACCACACAGGAGGGTTAAATTCATTTACAGACAATTTTCTCTGGGCCAGGTTAGATACTGCACTCCAAAGCATCAACAAAACAAGTTTTTCCACAGTTGACCTTTGTAGTGGCCATTTCTGGTTGATAACTTGACTATATCTGGAATGAACTACAATCCAGAATTCTAAGGCTCACCTTTGATCCAGATCTTGAGGCTGGGAGACATGTTTCTGACCTGGATCTTGGCATGGAGATTTTGAGACATAGTAGCCATGAAAAGCATAAGCTCAGGTGAGGTAGTGCATTCCTTTAATCCCTGGAGACTGAGGCGATGTGATCTGAGTTCAAGGTCAGCCTGGGACAAGCAAACCCCAGATCTAGGAGTGGTGGCACACACCTTTAATCTGGGACACACCTTCTGCAGGAGGCCCTTATAGGGACATTGAAAGAAGGAAGATCCATTCTTTGCCTGCTTGCCTTGTGGAACTGAGCAACTGCTAGGTCCTTGGACTGTCATTCACAGCTGCTGCTGACCATTGTTGGGGAGTTGGACTACAGACTATAAGTCATCAGCAAATTTCCTTACTATATAGAGACTACCCATAAGTTCTGTGACTCTAGAGAACCCTGACTAATACAACCTTCTTGTCTCATGCACAGGTAAGACTAATGAAGTACAAGGACACCCACATTCTTTCTACTACCAGAAATTCGGTGTAGATTAGTTTTTTTCTCCAAACATGGTTACATGTATTTTTCTTTTAAAGGTACAGCAGCTATTCTTACATCCCCATGCCTTTATCTGATGATGTTGGGTAATTTGCCACAATTTTGGAAGCCGCACAGCTTTTCAAGAGCAGATTAGATTGATTGTCTTTCTAGTAGATGCATTTAGTAAAATTAAATGATATAGTTTATTACTAACATAAAAAAGATCAATGCCCAATTAATTTTAAACATCCTGGTACTGGGCTGGCAAGATGGTTCAGTTGGTAAAGGTGCTTGCCATCCTGAGTTCAGTCCTTGAGACCCAAGCCTTAGAAGTACAACCTAGTTCCAAAAGTTGTCCTGTAAGCTTTACACGTGGGCACTCGAACACCTATGCACACATTAAAAAAAATCATATCCAAGACTGGTACTGAGATTACAGATGAATTGACTTTTTCTTATTCCCCGCTCCTCCTCCCCAGTGCCTCTGGTCAGTATCTTATCCCCTCCAAACACTAAAGCAGTAGTTTCCAAACCTGTGATGAGAATCTATAGGGGGAAGATGGAATGGGATGAAAGTGTCTTTTTAACCCTACAAGAGACTAAAGAAGTTCTCCAGCTGAGTGTAATTTGCAGGTAGTGCTAAATAGAGTCCCCATTTATTTATTTTGGCCTTCCCAGACAAGAGTTTCTCTGTGGGGTATTTATTTTGAGACAGGATTTCTCTGCATAGTATGTATGTATTTATGAGCTTATTTATTTTTTTCAAGACAGGGTTTCTCTGTGTAGCTCCGGCTGTCCTGGAACTCGCTTTGTAGACGAGGCTGGCCTCGAACTCATAGGGATCCGTCCGCCTCTACCTCCTGAGTGCTGGGATTAAAGGCGAGTGCTACCATCGCCGGGCTGGAATCCCCCTTAAGGAAACTATACAGAACTAGAAATCGGTCAAATCCCTTGAGTTTTATGCAGACTATTTCATCTCTTTAAAGAGTGCCCCACCCACACCTCAGGTATCCGCGCTTGCCCTTTGGGAGATGGACAGGACCATCAACCAATTAGCAGCTTGGATGAGATAGGACCGCCCCCTCCCAACACAGAACATAAACAAAACGCTTTCCGTCAGTAATAATAATGGGCTTTTAGAAAAAGAAAACAAAAACAAAAAAAAAACGCACTCAGTGCTTCGCGTTGAAGATTGGTCACTTAGGGACTGGAGTCTGAAACAGTCCCCGCCCATCTCAAGGAACACCGAGGCGGCGGCGCACACGCAGAACGCCCTGCGTCTTCTCACACGTCACTTCCGCTTGGCGGTCTCCCACACGTCACTTCCGCCCTCTCCTCGCCGGGCCTCGGGTGAAGTTGAAGCAACTTCCTTTTCCTTTTTCCCTACTTCCTCTCCGTGCCTCCGCCTCCGTGCAGCTCTGTCCCTCTCGCATTATCCCGAGTGAGGGATTGGAGTCCCTCGCCGTGCTTTGGAGAAGAAGCGCTGGGGGCCGCGCGCTCCCCGCGGCGGGAGAGGCCAGAGCCCAGGTTTGCTCTGTCGTCCGCTGCTCCCGGGCCGTGAGCGGCGACGACTCTCGGGTCCCATCTTCCCGGCCTGTAGCCAGCCACGCCGGAGGCTGCGGCCAGTGCTTTCCAGCCAAGTTGTGCTCCCTCCTCAGCTCCGGTCTCCTGTCTTTGCAGGCGGGGTCCAACCCAGATTGCTGCTTGCCGTACAAGCCTCGTCCCGGAGCTTGAATGGGAAGCCGGCTGGATGTAGACCCCTGATGGCCGCGGTTCTCGCCATCTAGCATCCATTCCGCCTCCTTGTGAGCCTCGGAACCAGAGTGAGGTAGGAAACATTGAAAGGGCATCCCGTCTGAACGGATAAAGAACCGGGGATTGTTGGCAAGGTCGGTCTCTGTAGGCAGCCCGGCTCCCCAAAGGAAGCGCCGGGGTGCTCCCCTCGGTCTGACATCTGGAGAACCAACTGCTCAGGGAGCGTTTACAAGGCACTGCAAAGAGAACGCTTGCATTTCTGGGTGCGTAGTGTTTATCTGACATTATGCTAAGTTGTTTCTGTAACTATGCCATCTTTCGTTGCAGCAAGACTAGCAACATGTTGTCCTTCGTTTAGGAAACTGAGGTTCAGAGATAACTGACTTGTATAGGATTAATGACTTAGCTAACGTTTCCCACGTCTCTTGCATTTCAGCCTCGAGTCTCCTAATACTTTAACCTTAACCTCTGTCATAAATAAACTCTCCTCTTTAATTTTTTGGTTTTTGGCGTCTCAGGAAGTGAGAATCCTGAATTTTATTCATAGCTTCTCTATTATTTGAGTAGAATTTTATTTGTTATTAGCATCTTGTGTAGAAATCTATAATCCTGTCAATCCCATTCCTCAGCATTTTTTTTTTTTCCTCTCTTCATCTCTCTATTTAGGATTGATGGGTTTTGCCATAGAATTAGTGGATTTAGGTTAAAGAGTTCGCCTGAAAAAGAATTAATAGTTTTTATATACAAGTACTTTATATTGTGGCTTGTCTGCTTATCTTGTTCATGTTTTCTATTTTTGTTTCTGTTTTTTCATTCAGAAAAATATAACTGTCATCTTATACCAAGATGTCAGGGATTGGAAATAAAAGAGCAGCTGGAGAGCCAGGCACCTCTATGCCTCCAGAGAAGAAGACAGCTGTTGAAGATTCAGGGACCACCGTGGAAACAATTAAGTTAGGAGGTGTCTCTTCAACGGTACGAGAAACCGAGGCTGCAGAAGTGTGCTTGGCTTCTGTCAGCTGTTCCTGAAAGTGCACATGTATGGAAGCTTTTTGAATTAAGAGATAAACATTAGCAAAGAAGAGGGAAATAGATGAATTGATGTGATGGTCAGTTCTTGAAGTGAGGTGTACTAATTAGCGTTTGATCTGTATTTGCAAGGTGTGGTTTGTTTGTTTGTTTTTGAGAGTCTGACTACAGTAGTCTTTGCTATAGTTAATTGGCACTTTTCCTTTACTGAAAATGTGGTGCCATGTTCAGAGAGGCACCCTAGCAAAGCCTTTGAGAGTGCTAGTGCTGAATGAGAGTCGGATCGGTGCCCGGTGCATGTGTGTGTGTGTGTGCGTGTGGTGTGCGTGTGCGTGTGCACTCTGCCATATCTCTTAGCTGCATGGCCTATATTATCTGCCCTGTGCCCGTGTTTGTGGATGAATCTGTAGTACCTGTGTGTGACATTGGGTTATGATGGAGACAAAATGGGAGTCCTTGTAAAGAACTCAAACATTGTAAAACCAATAGCATGCACTCTTAAGAATGAGCTATGAGTTGTTATTGGGCTAGATCATGTGATAGACAAATTGTGTTTTTAATGGTGAGTAATATCTTTTAGACATGAGAAGCTTTGATGTGGATAAGATTCTGTATTTGGAATTGGGTCACGGCACTATAATGTGTAGACACTTTCCAGTTGTGTTTCTTGTGTATATTGAGACTGAGGTTCAGAAAAGTTGGTTTTATTTTTCAGTCAGAATAAAATCCTGCTTACTAAATCGTTAATGAAGTGTCATTTAGGGAGATGACCTGTCCATCTTGCTGCCAGAAGGTGGCTTTGTCTTAGCAGTGTTTATTTTGTGCATCCTAAATGCATTTATGCCAATATATGTATTTATTGAGTATGTCTTGCTGTTTGCTGTGCTTACAGCCCTTATACTCTAGTGTCCAGTGTGGTACTGACAAGAAAATAGGTTGATAAAAGGAAAGCAAAACATATATTCCAGCTTGGACGTTAGCTAGAGGGGAACAAGGAGCCCTGGAAGCTCATGTGGGAGGAAAAAGAGAATCATGAGCACTTAGCAGAGTTTGTCCTCTCATTCCCCTCCTCTCCCCATTCACTGACAGCCTCTGTTTCCAAGGTGAGGATCTGTTTCTTACCTCTGTTGAAAGCACTTCCCTGCACAAAGAAGAGTAACATATGAGGACTGAGGGTAGATCTCAGTGCTAGAGAACTTGCCTAGTATGTGTTAAGGGCTTGGGTTTAATCCCTGGCACTGGAGAGGGAGTGGGGGAGTATTTACATGCATGTGCATAGGCAAACTGGAATCTCGACTTTCCTGCAAGGCTCCATGTACAAGGAAAATAGTTGATATGTGATCACATGGGTATCAGTACACAGCTGGTTAAATAGATACACGATTTGGAATCAAAATGACCCAGTCACTGTGTCTGTTGTCTTAACTGTAAGCGTGACTGCAGAGATGCTCAGGTCACTAAGAAGTATAGTCTAAAGGTGTGCGAAGGTGTCCCGATCATCTACCACTGAGCTCTGTGTGTGAATATGAGTGCAGGGAGTTGATGCCGCTGTGCTGGGTGGGAGCCTGGGTGACCAGGTATGATTCTGAGGCCTGCATGGTGCCTGTCTGTTTGCTGTCAGCTTGAGTAGGAGAGGGTGGTTGTAATGCAGTGAACAAAGGCTGCAGTAAAGCAGTTGTCTTTAACGAGGAGCAGGCACAGTTATCCATGTCAGCAGAGGAAAGGCAGAGGGTGCAGAGTCAGGTTGGGTCTGATCATTAGCAGTAGTTTGAAGAAGTGGGTATGTACATTCTTTTCTGATTGCTTCTGGGTTTTCAGAGAAATCTGAGAGGAAAATTTGGGTGTTTGGAGAGAGAGGGGAAGATAGTAGTCACTGTGCAGAGAGGTTGTCCTAGGGGGTGCAGTAGAGGTGCTTACTGGGCAACACTGGGGCTCACTTGGATTTCTGAGCAAGTAAGTGAAATTAGTCAGCATGAGATTTGGTTTTTCTCATTACAGTTAGCTGTGTGAGTCTAAGCTTGGAAGTAGGTGGAGAGTTGGATATTACAGGGATTGAAGGTTTTCCAGGATAAACATGACGAAGAAGCAAGAAAAGTGGAGCAGGTATATAAAGGGTGATTGTGACAACTCATCATAGAAGATGTGTTTGGAAAAGCAGGAGGTGAGGAAGCAAGAGGCCTGAGGCACAGAGGAAGGCATAAATCAATAGGTTAGATTCTCAGAGGCCAAAGAATTGTTGGAGGCAGGAAACAGAAAATTAAGAAGAAAAGTGCTGCTGGTTATGGCCGGTGAGCTTCTAGAGGACCTGCAGGTACAGATAGAGCTGAGGCAGTAGCTGTGGAGACTGATGACGGGGATTAAAAAGATAAGGTTTTTGCCAGAGAAGGGGTTCACATATGGAATGAACACCTAAGTGGGAATTCAAACGTTAGGCAATATAATGGGAGTGGAACTGTAGCAAGTGATGGTAAGCTAGGCTCTAGATCTGGGAAATGGGCCATGATGGGACATGAGCAATGTATGTGTAAGGCCAGCAACAGTGGCAGGGGATACCATCTAAATGTCCTAATCTGAGCAAGGGATGGCAGTGGAAAACAAAGATAGCATCTGCCTTTAGGCTGCGGCTTCAAGGAGTGTCGGAGGGAAACTGCAGGGAAGTGGTTTTCGCCATAGAATTGGAAGGCAGCTTTCCGTTTTAGAAGAGCCTGGGTGATGGTTTAATGTTTGTTGATGCTCTGATTGGTGTGAGTCTAGGAGAGCAAGGCTGAAAAATGAGGCAGACTAAAGTCTCATGCAGTAGCCAACTGTATTCAGAGCAGCAGGCAGTTCGTATTGTGAGGATTAACAAGAACCACATGAGTAATGTGTGCAGTCACAAGGACAAGCTACATGTGGCAAATACATGCTTCTGCGTAGAGGCACATGAATAACAGCTGAAGTAACTACTCCTGTCTACTACACCGGGGAGGAACATGAAAACACAGTCCAAGAACAGTTCTCAGTTTTTGAAACCCTGTCTTGGTTTTTTGGAATTTTCTTATGAGCACTCAGAATTCTCACATGACTCCATACTGAGACTGTGTTCTGACCATTTACTGATAGTACAAACAAGGCAGAGCGGAGCTCCTAGTCACTTCCCTGACATACCAAGTGTTTTAACTAAAATGGGAGAGGGGAAATAAAAGTCTCTTTAAGCAATTCTTGCTTTAAAACTCATTTTCACCAATTTCTGCATAAAACAAGATTTTTAGTTGACTTTTTTTTTGCAAAGCAGCCTGCTCATCCATCTGAGTTCACTCTGCTTCCCTTTGCTAAACTTTAACTTTTGTATAAGGAAAAAAAAACAAAACAACAACAACAACAACAAAACAAACCAAATTTCCACCTGCTATTTCTTTGTGATATTTCCCTCTCACTGCTACTCCCGCACCTCACCTCTAGGCTTCTCCAGGGGCAGAAACTAGAGAGAGTCTAAAAGGCCTGGGGAATTGGTGATGGATAAGAGGATTTTGTTTGCTTTGCTTTGTGTTTGAGACAGGATCTTTCTTTAATCCAGCAACATGGATGCTCTGGCAGGGGATCATCATCACATCTAAAGACCTTCTAGGTCTGTCTGATCTGGCCGGAATGTTGACACACCCTGGATGGCAGTACCCATGTTCTATTGTGCCAGCAGGAGATACCTGGAGAGGCATGTTTTATATCAGGAGATGGGAAGCTGGACTGGAACAGAGTTTGGGATGATTCCTTTAGTATATATTTTATAATAAAGTTTATCCCTGAAGCCTCATGACGAGGATAGTCATTTGGCATTAGAGTCCAAAATTCTGACATACTGGATGCTGTGAGTGTGTCTCTGTGTGTGTGTGTGTGTGTGTGTGTGTGTGTGTGTGTGTGAGAGAG
>NC_034595.1:4067567-4082394 GCF_900095145.1 Mus pahari
GAGAGAGAGAGAGAGAGAGAGAGAGAGAGAGAGAGAGAGAGAGAAATGGTTCATCTAAACCTATGTTTAAGTCACCCAGTAACTAGCAGGATGGTGGAGCTCAGGATCCAGTTACTTTGTGAGGATTCCTGGTAGAGCAGTGGGATGGTCAGCTTGAGAGTCTGCTATAATTGCTGGTTCTGTACATCATCATACACCTTTATTTCTTCTGTTCCCACTTGTTACCTAATTATTTGCTGTAAGAGTTCTTTGTGTATGTTTGTGAGGCCAAGTAGTGTTTCCCAGTTGCCATCCACTTTGTTTTTTGAGACAGGGTCTCTTAACTTGGCCTGGAGCCCACCAGTATTAGGCTAGGCTGGCTAGCCAGCCAGCTATCCTCAGGGATCCACCTGTCTTTATCTTTCCTGTGCTGAGGTGACAGCATTTGCCACCACACTAGGCTTTCTTAGAAGCAGGTTCTGTTGATCAAACTTAGATGCTCAAGCACCTGAGCTGTGTCCTCAACCTCGGTTAAGATTTTTTTCTTTTTTCTGTTTATAGAAAAATAACTAATGAACTAATGTGAACTTAGTGAATTTAATAGCTTATTTGTTTTTTTGTGGAGACTAATGATTCTGGTTTCCTGAGGTAGGAGGAATTAGACATTCGAACACTGCAATCCAAGAATCGTAAGCTAGCAGAAATGCTAGATCAGCGGCAGGCCATTGAAGATGAGCTTCGGGAACACATTGAGAAGCTGGAGCGACGCCAGGCCACTGACGATGCCTCACTGTTGATTGTGAACCGATACTGGAGCCAGGTAGCTACTTTGTCTCTTCACCCCAATTCAGATCAGCCTTCTCATCCTTAGAGCTCTCTTAGTTTCTCAACTTTTGCCCTTCTTGGTTGTTTACTGCCTGTTTCCTTCTGTAGTTTGATGAAAACATCCGCATCATCCTTAAACGTTATGATCTGGACCAGGGTTTGGGGGACCTACTCACAGAAAGGAAAGCCTTGGTTGTGTCAGAACCAGAACCTGACTCTGATAGCAATCAGGAACGCAAAGATGACCGTGAGAGAGGCAAGTGTTTGCAAGGACGTGTGTCACTGTGTTAGTAACCTGGGTTTTGAGGTTGAGCTTTGCTGTGAGGCTCTCCAGTTGAGGGGGAGAGTAGATTTTGCTATTTCTAGCTTTAAAAGAAGCCTGGGGGCTCCTTTTTCTCTCCCTGTGTCGTTGGGAGATATTCTGTAACTGTATTAGTTACTAGATTTTTGAAGTTGAACTTTGCTTTAAGGCTTTCCATATGAGGGAAAATTTGCTATTTCCAGATTTGTAATTTGGGGGGGGCTTTTTTTCTCCCCATGTTCTCAGGGGATGGGCAAGAGCCAGCTTTCTCTTTCCTTGCTACTTTGGCTAGCAGTTCCAGTGAAGAGATGGAATCTCAGCTTCAGGAGCGTGTTGAGTCCTCCCGCCGTGCTGTGTCCCAGATTGTGACTGTCTATGATAAATTGCAAGAAAAAGTGGATCTCTTATCCCGGAAACTGAGCAGTGGAGGTGAGGAGAGAACCAGGAGACAGGGATCAATGGGAGGCAAGACCGCAGCTCTGGGAGGCTCAGGGTGCAGCTCAGTAGTAAGGGAGAATGTGGCTAGGTGTGTAGCTTCTATTCCAGCACCAAAACGAGGAAGAGAGGAGAGCTCAGTTTAATGTAGTTTCTTGGAGTTTTAAACCTTGTGACTCTAGGTGTAATTACCATGACATGCTAACTATCTACTTTCATAAGTAGAAGTAGACTGTTCTGACTTCAGATGGTGAGTTTTACTGTGTTCTTTACCTTTGGTGTATTTAAAGACAGTTAGATGAGGTAGTAAAGTAGTAAGATGACTCCTGTGTTTGAAGAGATAGAGTAGGAAACCAGTGGATGAAAAAGCCTTAAAGTAAAATGATTATTTGGAATACTTATTATTATTGAGTTTTATTACTGAAATTATGTTCATACAGTATAGGAAGTATTCTAAAATGATTAAAGATCTTTAGTCATTTGTGACAGATCCCTTTCTCAAATGCAGATAAAATGCCTTTATTTCAGGTTTTCAACATTAGCCATGGTCTGCTTACAGTATGTTTTAAGAAGATTTACTGTATATGTGTATGTGAGCGTATAGTTACACACATGGGAGTGCAGGTAACTGAGGAGGCCAGAAGAGGGCATCAGGTCCCCTTGGACCTTGAGTTATTGGCCACCTGACATGGATTTTTGGGACCTAAATTGGGGTTCTCTGAAAGAGCAGTACATCCTCTTATCCACTAGCCATCTCCCTAACCACTCTGTTGTTGTATTTTAGCTGCCGTGATTATCATCAAGATATTTAATGTTTTAATCTCTTAAATAAATTAGTTAAGTATAATGTGCTTTATTTACTAGGTGAGCAAATAAGAACTGTATTATTCTAGAATTTTATTTTTAAGGAAAATTTTAAAAGTTGCTTCTTTTTAGTATGATAATTAATATGCTTGTTTGTTCATATTTTATTTTTAATTAGGATACCACAGTTGAGAGTGGATGGGTGTGACTACTCCTCCTTATCCCAAGCTGTGTGATACTTCTGTCTCCATGGTTCTAATTGACTATTTAGAGGGTATTATTAAACCACACGAATATGGGGAATGTACAATGTGCAGAGGTTATTTTGATGCTACATTTGATATTTTAAGTGAATATCAAGTACATTATTTGCTATATTTGTAAAGGAATTAAACTGAATAGTAAATAAAACCGTACTAAGAACTGTTTTGGGGTTCTGTGTCTATAAGATTGCTCAGCATTGAAGGCTCTTGCACTCAAACCTGATAACAAGAATCTAATCTCTGGTTCCCATAAGGTGGCAGGAGACAACCAGTTCTTGAGGGTTATCCTTTAACCTACAAATTCATGTGCCTGTACACACAGGACAGACCCATGCATATACAGAGACAAAAGTTATTTTTTATAAGTGTGTTTTAAGGTCAAGTTTAAGTTAAAAAAACATTATAAATTCTAAATAGTTAAGCTGTTTGTGATCCAGAGGAAATCTGTGTTGATAAAAAGGTAAAGATTTATATATATATATAAAATTATAATACAGAATAATAACTTTTTAGAAGTTCATTTTCACCCATGGGTTTTATTCTTGTTTAGATTTCGGCCTATTTATTAATTTACTAACACTCACTGGGTTTTAATTGAATTTTAGGGCCTGGCTTCAGAACTTAGGATAGTGAAGAATGAAAATTTAGGTATTAGTTTTTAACTCAGGTTGACTCAGTCATCGTTTATTTATGTATTTATTTTGCCATAGCTATGGAGAGCCTTAACTAGTAGGTTTTGTATGAATCCCTGGAATTGTCTATCTTGAAAGTCTGACGAATGATTCAGGTGGGCAATCCCACATGGAAACTGGGAACCCGGGACTTGACTGATCTGTTGTGTGAGTATGAGAGCAGTAATAACAAGTAGTGTAGACATGCTTTTTCCTGGCAACTCTGAAGGGTAATGTGTGCCCGGAGACTGATTGGTTCCATTTATAGCATTTAGATTGAGCTGTAATAATTATGACTAATTTTAAACACCTGAATTCAGCATAATAAATTCTAAAGGTCTAACTTATACATTTGTAAATATTATGTACATTTTTGATTTTGAGCTTCAGGGTTGTACTTAACATAATATTGTGATAAGTGACTTCTGTGTTTGTCTTTGTTCGTCAGGATTTTTATATGTGATTATTTGAAGATAGAAATTATGCTTCCTGTCTCTCCACCATGAAAGAGAGATGCTTCATGTTGCTATTAGTTAATAATAGGAGTTTGTGATTACCTTATAAAATACAATTGTATTGCTTTAATTTTGACACTGCTTAGAAATCTTGTCTGTTCTAAATTCTAAAGTGTCTATTTTGGGTGATGTTAATTGTATGTGAATACAATGATATTAGCGGTCATTTATTTGTTCAAGGCATTTGTCTTAACAGAGATGAGAATAGATAATGGTTGCAGGTTGACTCATTTATATAACCAGTTACCTATCACTTGACCTGGGTGCTTCCTGTGTTCTGTGAGGTAACACACTAGGTTACTTTCTGATATTCTGACAGTGAGGTGAGCCATCAGGTTGATGCTTCGATGCAATAGATGATTGTACATCTTAAGACTATTGATACTAAACTAAAGTGCAGTTCTTCTTTCTCAGATAACCTGATAATGGAGGAAGCAGTGCAGGAACTGAACTCCTTCCTTGCGCAAGAGAATGTGAGACTCCAGGAGCTGACAGACCTCCTTCAGGAGAAGCATCACACCATGTCTCAGGAGGTACTTCACCAGAAAGGAGTGATAGCCGTGCTTAGTAGCTCTAGGTGACACACCAAGTCAGAATTGTGAGAACTTTGAGAGGCCCCTTTATTTTAAAAGGCATACTTACATTGAGGAGAGTGTGGGCCAGTAACAACAGTCAATTCTGGGAGAGCAAAGTCCATGGAAAGGTTAAAGAAGAAAACAACTGAACATTCCTCTTTGTGCCTCTGTTTAATAGTAGTTTAGGATTTTCATCATTGTGAAGAAATGCCACAACACAACAAAATTGTAAATCCTAATTGATTCACTACCCTAAATATAATAGATCGTGAACAGTGGTACTGAGTGAATAGCCAAGTGAGAGTTGAGCAGAGTGTGGTGAGGAGGCTTCTGCATTGGTGAAGTCGAAGGACCTTGGGGAATGTGAATGTTCACCCCAGCGTAGCCCACAGACAGTGCCATGACTACTATCCCATGTTAGATTTTGGCATCTGTCTACGTAAAGTCCTTTGAGAAAGTGACGAAGCTTTGGATGATTCTGCATTTGTTTCTGATTACTTTGTTAGCTCAGATGATTATCTGCTGAAAATGACCTACTTTGGTTTGGCTACTAGACGTTCGTGCTGATTAGTTGTTTAGTTATTGTCACTTAGTCATTTGGTACCCAGTTTTAAGCACTACATGAATAGTACTACTAATGGCAAAACAGCTTCCATTTTACTGGTGAGGAAACAAATGAAGAAGAGTGTGCAGTCAGAGAGCGGGTGATTAGAAAATGTGATTTGCTGCTGAATTTGTTTAATCTGAGCCATGTTCTCCCTGCACTGTTTCCTGAGCTTTGCTGTTAGGTCCTTTGCTTGGATGCTCATGGACTTTTAGAGTTTAGCAGCATTTACAGATAGATGGGAGTGTCATATTTTAGGGCATTAACTAGGTATTACCAGATAGAGCTGTCTCCTGTTGAGGCCTTTCCCAAATCTCAGCAATAGTAAGTAAGGGCCTCTCTGTTTTGCTGTCTGGGCTCCTGTGGAGAACCCATGTCTTGCATTGCTATTTCCTTTCATTTTTAAAAAAATCAGAGTAGGATTTAATTTAATGGCACCAAATATAGTACAGCTTCTTCATGCAACAATTTATTTATTTTTCCATTAGTTTATTTATTCACTTTACATCTGCTCTCAGCTCCCCTCTCTCCTCCCAGTCCCTCTTACACAGCCCCTCACCTCTCATTGCGGGTTCTTGGTGCTGACTGCTGGGAGGCTGTCAGTTGCCAGCTGGAGGGCCTGAAGATTTCTTAGCAGGTTACCTGAACTACATTGAGTGTTCTAAGAAACAAAGCAGATCCTGCCTGATCTTTTTAGCATAGCCTCAGGGTTACACACTGTTATATTTTTTTGACCACTAAAGTTGTCCGGGATCAAGGGGAGGAACAAATTCATCTCTTAATGGGAAGATTGTCAGAGGGAAAAAAAAAAAAGCTGAAGGGTCTATACAGAGTAATGGGAACATGAGGCAGTTTCATAATTAAGATGCTATGTAGTAATAGCCGGTTGATGCAAAGTTGAGATCCTCAGAATCTACATAAAGTTGAATGCAGTAGTATTGATTTGTAATCCCAAAACTCCACTCCCTAAGATGAGATGGGACTGGGCATACCTGGAAGTTTGAGGGCCTGACATATGACAAGAAAATCTGTCTCAAACAAGATGGAAGGCAAGGCTGATGCCTGAGGTTGTCTGGTCATCTCCACATACAAGCTATGGCAGGTGTGTGCGCACACGTGTGCGCGCGCGCACACACACACACACACACACACACACACACACACAAAACTTGATTGTAAACTGCTCAAGAGTCAGTTTAAATACAGAAGTTTCTATCTTGTTCTATAAGGATTATCATTTCTGGATATGTAGCTAGAGAAAGTTGGTAGTAAGAGATGTTTCCGTTTGTGTTTTTTGTTTTTTAAAAGATTTATTTATTTACTATATGTAAGTACACTATCGCTGTCTTCAGCCACACTAGAAGAAAGCATCCGATCTCATTACAGATGGTTGTGAGCCACCATGTGGTTGCAGGGATTTGAAGTCAGGACCTCCAGAAGAGCAGTCAGTGCTCTTAACCTCTGAGCCATCATTCCAGGCCCGGGATGTTTCTGTTTTAAATTCTTATTTTCTAAAGTATTTGATAAAGGTTGTTTTCTTTTTAAAAAATCTTCATTTTCTGATGGTTGTGGTCTTTCTAGGGAAATGATGCTTTTCATAGGTAGAGAGATTATTGAGTCTTAACTGATTGTCCTTGTGAAAGTTCTTAGCAATTGTCTGTAGCAGTCTAAGGACTTTTATTTTTACATTTGGGTGTTGAATACATTTTTTTTTTTATAATGGTATATGAGGAAGGACTAATTTTATGGAATTTGGAATGCTTAACTTAGTCCTTTTGTTATGTTTCTGAATGCTTGTCTTTGCGATGTAGTTCTGTAAGTTGCAGGGTAAAGTAGAGACAGCTGAGTCACGAGTGTCCGTCTTGGAGTCCATGATTGATGACCTGCAGTGGGATATTGACAAAATTCGAAAAAGAGAGCAGCGTCTCAACCGGCATTTGGCTGAAGTCCTAGAGCGGGTCAGTGCTGATTTTATAGGCTTTGAAAATGACTTAGGGAGTATTTTTTATTCATGTGTGTGTGTGAGAGAGAGGGAATATGCCATTATGTGTACAGATGCCTGTGGAGGCCAGAAGAGGGGATTAGATCCCCTGGAGCTACAGTTATATAGGGTTGAGTAGCCAAGCATGAGTGCAGGTAGCTTCCAGCTGGGCTCCTCTGCAAGAGCAGCAAGTGTTTTTAACTGCTCAGCCACCATCTTTCCAGTCCCTCCCACCCTAATACAATATTCTTTCTTTTTGTTTTTGTGACTTTCATAAATGTATACCATGTATTTTAATCCCATTGATCCTCCATCCAATTTTTCCAGAACCCCTTTCCATTATGTTCCTCTCTTAATATCTTTTTTTTCTTTTTTTCTTTTTAAATAACCCACTGACTCCTATTTGGATTTTATATGTTTGTGAGTGGGCAATATACCAAAGGCCACAACCCAAAATTAAAATGACTTTCCCTTAGCAGGTATCAACTGCCAGTAGCTCTTGAGTCAGGGGAAGGTAAATTCCTCCCTTTTCCATGCTAGTATGTTGGTTAATTTGTTCTTGTGCAGGCAGTCATAGCTGCTGTGAGTTCATAAGCACAGCAACCATGTCATATCCAGGAGACCCTGTTTAACAGCAGTCCTCCCCTCCTCCTAGTGTTTAACAGTCTTCCCCAAGCCAAGGGTGTGGGTGGGTGGGTGTATGTGTGTGTTTTCTCCCATTTTTAGCTGAGCACTTGATTGACACTTGTTCTCAGAACTTCAACCATTTGACTGGTTGTATGTCTGCGGTAACTAACATCCACTATGAACAAAAGCTTTTTAAGGAGTCATTTTCTCAGAAAGGATCAGCCAGATGCTGCTATTTGAGGAAGAAACATCATTTGAATGACCTTGGTAATACAACTGAAGTCTTCCAGCCTCTCATTAAAGAGTCGTTGTCTTCTCTGTAGGTGAATTCAAAAGGCTATAAAGTATATGGAGCGGGGAGCAGTCTCTATGGAGGCACAATCACCATCAATGCCCGGAAGGTAACATTTGCTCCCCCTGGGACATGGTGCTTCACTGGGAACAGGCCTTGTGCCTAGGGCCTGCATTGGTTCCCAGGGGACAGTGGCATTTGCAGGAGTGGAGCCGTGAAAATGGGAAGCATGAAGTGGGATGAGGTAGCTCTTTTCTCTTTATTCTCACTCGCTGTTTTCTTGATCATTTGTAGTTTGAGGAAATGAATGCAGAGCTCGAGGAGAACAAAGAGTTGGCTCAGAACCGACATTGTGAGCTGGAGAAACTTCGTCAAGACTTTGAAGAGGTCACTACACAGAATGAAAAGCTGAAGGTAGGAGGCACAGCTCTGAAGGACAAATGATTTGTTCATCAACCTGTGAACCTGCATACTTTATGAGGAACAAGAAAAAATGTGGCCAAATTTAGCCTCTTCCATGATACAGCTCAACAAATGAGGTGTACCTTAACACAGCAGAGGCCATTTGTGACCTGCCCATTGCTAACATGCTCCGTAAAGAGTTGCAAGATTTAGGATGTCTACTCTTGCCTTTCTGGTCAGTATCATACAGAAACTTAATGAGAAGAAATGGGTAAGAATGGGAAAAAGGCTCCAGATTAGAACGATTGGAGAGGAAGAAGTAAAGTTGTCTCTGTTGCCAGGAGCCATGATATTACTTATAGGGGTCCCTGAGAGAAGTAGAAATGAGCTCCGTAAAGTTGAAGAATGTAAAATCACCAACACACACCAACAGACTTGGTGGAAATGATCTCATTTTATATAGCATTAAGTACATTTAGCCAAAGATCAGTATATAATGAAACTTTAGATGTACAGTGGAATGTTATTCAGCTTTGAAAAAGGAAATTTAGTCATTTGGGGCAGCATTGATAAACTTGAGGGACATTATACTAAGTGAAATAAGGCATGTAGAGATAGACATATAGTGCTTGACATATATGGTTGCTAAGAAAGTGGGTCTCATAGAAGCAGAGAATAGACTTGAAAGGAAACATCGGCTCAAGACCCAAGTTCTCAACACAAAGGGAATTTATTTGCCTCAGAGGGACAACGGGCAAGGAATAAGAGACAAAGACAGGAGATAGAGGATGAGGGAGAAGGGGAAGAGTATAAGGAAGAAGGAATAGTGGTTTTTGTTCCAGAGAACAGAGAACTGCCTCTGGATAGAGAGGAGGTCTTGGGACATGGAAAAGTGACAATTTAAAAAAGTAAGCAAGGAAACCCAGTATTAGGATGAGGTTTTCATTTTAATTGGGCATGTTAATTAGATGAGCCAAAGGGGCTTTTGATTGTTGGACTCCAATACTTTGATAGCTGGACCATGGCAGTCAGCCTTAGGAGGAAGATGTGGCCAAATAAGGGAATAGGCTTTGGTGGCTAGCTTTAGGAATGCTATCTAATGAGGCAGAGGGGACAGAGGGAGAAGGGCAAGGCCTGCCAGATCCCTTCATTCCCAGTTTTGTTTTAATATTGATTTGATGGGTGTTGGTAAGTAGGTGTTGTTCTTTCTGGTTGCTTCCTGCTGACATTGGGACATTATTGGTAGAGGACACAAGGAAGTTAGGTTGCTGGTTAAGATCAGAAAGAACAGGCTATATCAGTTAATGTCTAGGTTCTGCAGGACTGTCTGAAGCTAGGGAATTGTAGTCTGTAAGACTGGACCAGCATGTAGATTCCAAAGAAACAGCTGGGGCTGGCACTAGAGTTTCTGGAGTACTCTGTAGTTGATTTGAAATCTGCTGGAGAGGCTGGTTCTACATTTGAGCTTCGACTCCTCTCCACCAGGCCAAGATGGACTGATAGTGCAGAGTGGGCAGGGAAAGCACTGGAGAGTGAGTGTAGGTGGGTGGATGGTTGTGGAGAAGAGGTTGGGGGGATGATGGAGCCTTAACACAGTTTAGGTCAGGCCAAAAGAAAGCAGGAAGGTATTTTGGCAGATGTGGGGAGTGGGGTAAGTGGGCAGCTGCTCAGGCCTGATGGATGTGGCCTGCAGCCTTAGTGCTGAGCTGAATCTGTGGGCATTATGGGCTGGCGTTATTTCTGCCTATTAGAATGGTCCTTTACAGGATCTTAGGGGAACAAAGAAGAATCTTCTGGAAGTCTTTCTCATCTTTCTTTGATTCATAGACTATCATTTATAATTTATTTCTAGATTAATAAATAATAAGGATACTTGAACTAAAAGGAAAAACTTCATTAACATTCTTGGGAAATTAAATCAAATGGTTGCTTAGGAAAATCATAACCATTTTTGCTACCAGTCAGAATTATTTTCTGTGACCATTAATAAAGAACAGCTAGTTACTGGGGTCTTCATCTGTGACTTAGAACAAATGTCCTGGGTATTATAAATAAAGCTGCTATGAACATAGTGGAGCATGTNTCCTTATTACCAGTTGGAAGATCTTCTGGGTATATGCCCGGAAGAGGTATTGTAGGGTCCTCCGGTAGTACTATGTCCAATTTTCTGAGGAACTGATTTTCAGAGTGGTTGTACAAGCTTGCAATCCCTCCAGCAATGGAGGAGTGTTCCTCTTTCTCCACATCCTCGCCAGCATCTGCTGTCACCTGAATTTTTAATCTTAGCCATTCTGACTGGTATGGGATGGAATGTCAGGGTTGTTTTGATTTGCATTTCCCTGATGGCTCAGGATGTTGAACATTTTTTCAGGTGTTTCTCAGCCATTTGATATTCCTCAGTTGAGAATTCTTTATTTAGCTCTGTACCCCATTTTTTAATGGGGTTTTTTGAGTTTCTGGAGTCCAGCTTCTTGAGCTCTTTATATATATTGGATATTAGTCCTCTATCAGATTTATGTCCCTCAATAGAGGAATGGATACAGAAACTGTGGTACATTTACACAATGGAGTACTACTCAGGTATTAAAAACAATGAATTTATGAAATTCTTGGGCAAATGGATGTATCTGGAGAATATCATCCTTAGTGAGGTAACCCAATCACAAAAGAAGTCACTAGATATGCACTCACTGATACGCGGATATTAGCCCAGATTATGCAAAACACAAGAAAACCAAGAAGGATGACCATCGTGTGGATACTTCATTCCTCCTTTGAGTAAGGAACAAAATACTCATGAAAGGATACAGGTACAGAGACAAAATTTAGAGCTAAGATGAAAGGATGGACTATCCAGAGACTACCCCATCAGGGAATCCATCCCGTCATCAGCCACCAAACCTAGATACTAATGCACATGCCAGCAAGATTCTGCTGAAGGGACCCTGATATAGCGGCCTCTTGTGAGGCTATGCCAGAGCCTGGCAAACACCGAAGTGGATGCTCACAGCCAGCTATTGGATGGAACACAGGGTCCCCAATGGAGGAGCTAGAGAAAGTACCCAAGGAGCTGAAGGGGGCTACAACCCTGTTGGTGGAACAACAATATGAACTAACCAGTAACCCCTGAGTTTGTGTCTCNAGCTGCATATGTAGCAGAAGATGGCCTAATTGGCCATCACTGGGAAGAGAGGCCCCTTGGTCTTGCAAACTTTATATGACCCAGCACAAGGGAAGGCCTGGGCCAAGTAGTGTGTGGGTAGGGGAGCAGGGGTGGGGGGCATATAGGGAACTTTCGGGATAGCATTAAAAATGTAAATAAAAAAAAAAAAAAAAAAAAAAAGAACAAATGTCCTGGTCAGGTCAGTTCCACTCAGCTCTTCTAGTGGCTTATATTTGAGTTGAAACAATGTAAAACACATATCAAAATAGTTCTGGGTGACCTGGTTTACTCAGGGACTGAGTTGTACCCAGGAGTGGTAGTCTGGACTTCATAATTTTCTGAGTAATGGTTTCAAGTATGTGGAACATGGGTGAGTTACTCTCCCACGGCTCTGATGTGTGGGACATACACGCTTCCCTCTGACTCTGACTTGCCTTCTGTTGGGCCTTCCTGAGGTGGAATTGCGGAGTGCAGTGGAGGAAGTGGTCAAGGAAACCCCGGAGTACCGCTGCATGCAGTCCCAGTTCTCTGTCCTGTATAACGAGAGTTTACAGCTGAAAGCCCACTTGGATGAGGCTCGGACCCTGCTTCATGGCACCCGGGGCACTCACCAGCGCCAGGTTGAACTCATTGAGGTAACAACAAACTTTTCTTTGTTTCACTGGTGGTTATGGAAATTGGCACTCATCACAAAGCCAACCATTCCCTCTCCTGCATTGTCTTCTCTATATGATTGCCTGACTAATGGATTTTGTGGCTTTACTTGCATGTATAGTCAATATTCCATTCATCCGGTGGGTATAAGTACAAGACAACAGAATTCTTTTTTGTTGTTGTTTTGTTTTTGTTTTTTTTCGAGACAGGGTTTCTCTGTGTAGCCCTGGCTGTCCTGGAACTCACTCTGTAGACCAGGCTGGCTTCAAACTCAGAAATCAACCTGCCTCTGCCTCCCAAGTGCTGGGACTAAAGGCATGTGCCACCACACCCTGCAAGACAACAGAATTCTTGCCCTCATGGATCTTAGAGACTATTGGGAGAATGCTGCTCATTAGGATGCTACATGATTCAGTGGTAGTTGCCCTAAGATATGGTGATGGAGAGACAGAGCATCTCATTTGTCTGTGACGTCTTCCTGATGAGGAAGTGAGTGGAAAGTGAAAAGTTTGTTGATAGAAGTAGACATGTGCTCCAACAGTGAAAGCCATCATGAAGCTGTGCCTATGGCTCTTACATTAGAAGTAGGCATGTGCTCCAACAGTGAAAGCCATCATGAAGCTGTGCCTATGTCTCTTACATGTAGGGAGATCAGGCAGATACTGTGTCATTGTGACATTCAATGCACATTTAGGCAAATTATTTTGAAGGAATAACTTTTACTTTGGTATGTATGTTCACTTTTGTGTTTTCTATACTTCTTAAGGTAGTATTTAGGGAAGTTAGAGTTTTCATGTATGTTGGCTAAATAAACTGATGCTAGTTGATGTTTATGTCTGGACAGTTTATGGTTAGTTCTCCAACTGAATTGTAATCTCAGAGCTCAAGACCATTTTTAAAATTTCTTCAGTGTTCTGCCAAGTTATCAAGTCATGCTTCTAAATTACATCTGGTGTTCTTTTAAGTCGTGAAGTGGAAAATTTCAGGGTCAGCCTTCTTTTCTTAGCAGTGTTTTATCTTCAGACTGTTAGAGATTGAATTTAGAGGTAGAATAAAGTTGTACGAATGTCTTACTGGTTCTTTACCTGCAGCGAGATGAGGTCAGTCTGCATAAGAAGCTGAGAACTGAAGTCATTCAGCTGGAGGATACCTTGGCCCAGGTCCGCAAGGAGTATGAGATGTTGAGGATAGAGTTTGAGCAGACCCTTGCTGCCAATGAGCAAGCAGGTATAGTCATTCTTGCCCTACCCTGTGTTCTGTCTATTGTAAACTCCTTTGAAATAAAACTTGATTCTTGAGCCTTGTTAATGCTAACCTCAGAAGACCTGGGATGGAATCCTGTAATTGATGTTGAGCCACAGCCTGGGTGTTGGTTTTAACTCAAGCAGTTTGATTTTCAACGTCTGAGCAGGAGCATGTCTTTTAGTAGTACTCCCACTTGTATTCAGAAGTTCCTGATGTGCTCTGAGCTTTCTCTCCTTGACCCCTTTCCCTTTTTAAGGCTCCCAATATTGCTGCTGCTGTTTTTCAGGTCCCATAAACCGGGAGATGCGGCATCTCATTAGCAGCCTCCAGAATCATAACCACCAGCTGAAGGGTGAGGTCCTAAGGTATAAACGGAAGCTGAGAGAGGCACAGTCTGACCTGAACAAGGTGACCTGGAGCAGTGGATAAGCATTGTTTGCCATGGTGATGGTAAGGGCAGTATGAGTGAGGGAAGCATTATACTCCATAGAGGTGATGTGCGCCTTTCCTTTCTTTGTCTTCTAGACGCGTCTGCGCAGTGGCAGTGCCCTCCTGCAGTCTCAGTCTAGTACTGAGGACCCCAAGGATGAGCCTACAGAACTGAAGCAAGATTCTGAAGACTTAGCCACTCATTCCTCAGCATTGAAGGCATCTCAGGAGGATGAAGTTAAGTCCAAACGGGATGAAGAAGAGAGAGAACGAGAAAGGAGGGAGAAAGAAAGAGAGCGAGAACGAGAACGAGAAAAGGAAAAGGAGAGAGAACGAGAGAAACAGAAACTGAAAGAGTCAGAAAAAGAGAGAGATTCTGTTAAGGATAAAGAGAAAGGGAAACATGATGATGGAAGGAAGAAGGATTCAGAAATTATCAAGCAGCTGAAGATTGAACTCAAGTAAGTGATGTTGATAGGGATTCAGAGCCTGGACCTAAGAATGAAATGTTTGCTTTATGGTATGGCTCACCCAAGCATTACACAGTATTTTAGGTGTAGCTGAATGTACAATTAATGTGGTCTCAACTTTCAATCTGATGTGTAGCTGAATGGCCTGCCTGGCCGTTGTACAGTGCTGCCTAGTGGTTAGGTGCTAGTTAACCCCTGGTTGGGCATTTATTTCTCATGAGTCCATATTAAGAGAACAGATAACACATTGAAGTAGCACACCTGAAGGTTATTGGAAATTGACTACTGCTTTAAATTTAAGTAAATTATGATATCACTTTGATTTTAAATTACCCTATACCTCTAATCTTATGGTGTCTGGTAATTTATTTGTAGTTGGCAGGTTTGCTTATATACTAGTCCAAAACCAAGAATTCCTTAGGCAGTTTCCTCCTACAGGATTTAGACAGAAGGATACACTTAATTGGATGCAACATTACTTTTTTCCCAACATAACACATTTTCCTGTTTGCTCCTCCTTAACCAGTAATGTTCTGTAATGTTCTGGTGAAACTAGCTCTTCTGACACACACACACACACACACACACACAC